>NC_018792.1:0-24919 GCF_000149245.1 Cryptococcus neoformans H99 | reverse complement strand
CAGAGGTACTCAATACAATGATATATATATATACATTATAGAGTCTATTATGTTTCTAGATATTATTATTATGATTGTGAATCTAGCCAGCTTAGATACTTATCAAGTGATACTGCTTCTACTGCAATAGGCATGAATCCGTGCATTACACCACAAAGTTCAGAACATTGTCCGTAATAAACTCCTTCTCGTTCTGTAATAACGGATACTTGGTTCAGTCGACCTGGAGTACAATCAATCTTTAGTCCTAGAGATGGTACGGCAAAGTCATGGATTACGTCTGCCCCTGTTACTACAAATCGTACATGTGTATCAACTGGTAGTACTACTCGATTATCAACATCTAGAAGTCGAAGTTGTCCATCTTCTAGATCTGAATCTGGAATCATATAGCTATCGAATTCGATTGATTCCCCATCTTCATTTACAAAATCACTGTATTCGTATGACCAATACCATTGGTGTCCTACTGCCTTAATAGTCATAGCAGGTGAAATAACATCATCCATTAGGTAAAGTAGCTTGAATGATGGGAAAGCAATTGCAATTAGAATTAGAGCTGGAGTAATAGTCCATACTAGTTCGATTAGTGTACCGTGGTTAGAGTACTTGTGTGAAATAGGGTTTGATGTACTACTGTAGTTAATTACTACTGATCCAATTACCCACATTACACCGATAAAGATTAGTACAAGGTAGAAGAAAATTGCATTGTGTAGTTCTGTGATACCTTCAAATGTAGGGCTAGCACCGTCCTGGAAACCAATTTGCCATGGTTCTGCTGCATCACATTGTACAAATGTTGACCAAAGTGAGAAAGTCATGTTTTAGACTTATGATATCTATCATCCATACCACGTTTATTATTATACATTATATATTAATTGTGGTAACTATTATTCATTTGGGTAATCCTTAATCATTTTATTAGAATTACTTTAAGGAATAGTTGAATCGAACAACTGCTACCATTGTGTAAGAATGGGGGTCTAACCACTGACCTAATTCCTTTTAATTAATTAATTAACTTCTTTTATACACTTATATCAAAAATATTTCTATATTTCCTGAGGGGAGTTACTTCTTTGTTACTGAAATAGAAGATCGTTGGTCTGTAAAGTATAGGACTCCCGCACTAATTTCTACAATAAATCCCATTGTCAGAACAAATGAGAATAGCATAGCTACCCAATAACCCATTAGAGTTAGATTACTCATAGTTACTGCAATAGGGTAGAATAGTAGGATCTCGATGTCAAACAGCATAAATAGAATACCTACTAGGTAATATTGAATACTAAATGGTGCTCGTGTTTGACCTAGAAGTCCATCAAAACCACATTCATAAACACTTACCTTTTCAGAATAAGGTCGACTAGGTGCTAGTAGAATATTAGCCATAAGTAGAATAGCAACAAGAATAGGTACAAAAATAAATAGAATAGTAATACCTGACATTAATATCCATATAGTGTTAGAGCCAGTAGAGTTGTGCTATTTAGAATTAGATCTGGATATACCGCAAATAGGGCGATAATCATAGTTAGTGTTGCAATTGCAAAGCTATGTACTGATGATAGCTTTTGTTCTGGTGATGACACTGTTAGAATTTCAGATGATGGTGAATCAAAGTGAATTACTCGTACAATCTTAAGATAATAATAAGCACTTACTACTGATACTAGAATTGCTACAATTGATAGGAAATAATATCCACTATGTGTAGCTGAATATAGTACTGTTTGCTTTGCAAAGAATCCCATTAGTGGTGGTACTCCTGCCATTGAAAATAGACAAACAGTTAGAGATAGTCCTAGAATAGGATTAGATCGGAATTGTCCAGCTAGTTCAATAATAAGTTGTAGATCAGTATTTTGTCCTGATGATCGAGATACTGATGAATGCATAACATATCCAAATGCTAGAATAATCATAAATGCATTTAGATTTGTGATACTATATTGTACTAGATAAAATAGGAATGATTCAATTGATTCTTCTGTATTTACTCCTAGTGCTAGTAGTAGAAATCCTACATGTGAAATTGTACTATAGGCTAGTAGTCGCTTGATTCGTGTTTGTGCTAGTCCTACTACAGTACCAATTACTAGTGATAGTAGTGATGATACTAGTAGCAGATTTGTCCATACTGTAAATGATTGTCCTACACCTGCTTGTACTTCAAGTAGTAGAATTAGAATTGATAGCTTTGGCATAATTGTTAGCCATGTTGTCACAATTGTTGGTACTCCATCATATACATCAGGAGCCCAATTATGGAATGGAGCAGCTGAAATCTTAAATAGGAAACCAATAACAAAAATAAATAGACCAATAGCACATAGATTCATTTCATTTGTTTCTGATACTGATAGTAGTGTATAAATATTTTCTAGATTTGTTAGACCTGTATATCCATAAATTAGTGCTGATCCTAGTAGAATTAGAGCTGATGATAGTCCTCCTAGTAGGAAATACTTTAGACCAGCTGCTGTAGCAGAATCTGAATCTCGATAAAGAGTAGCTAGAATATATACTGCAAATGATTGTAGTTCAATACTTAGATATACTGATACTAGATCTGCACTTGAGACTAGGAATGAAGCACCACAAGTTGTAAATAGAATAATAATAGGATATGTTGTAATAGTTGGTACTGCTGTAAATACTGTAGATCGTGATTGTAGATTACTTGTTACAGGAGCCCATGGTAGAAGAATCATAGCACCAATAACAAAGATAAATGTGTCAGCCGATTGAGACACTGATGTTACCTGGAATAGACCACTGTAAATACTTACACCTTCTCCAATACCTTGAAGATCTAGAGCATTATATGATAGTGCTGCAGTGTAAAGTAGAACTAGTGAACACATCCGAGTTAGTAGAATAGGATTAATAGATGTATTAGATAGCGCTACGGCCATCATAATAATAAATAGACTAGTTACTAGCATCCCTGTTATTAATTCACTATAATTTTAATTGTTTTCATCTATTCTAATTATACGAGTATTCAGACTCGAACTGAAAAAATTCGCTTGGAAGGCGAAGGTATTACCAATTATACTATACTCGCTTTATAAATTATCATTATTATACTACTTATAATATATTTTTAACGCCCTATAGGATTCGAACCTATATTGACTGTTTCGAAGACAGTAGTACTGACCATTATACGAAAGGCGACTTCCACATTTTTTATGTTATATTATTTTTACTTTTTTTTACGAACGAGGAGACTCGAACTCCTACACCCTGAGGCAACCGTACCTAAAACGGACTTGTCTACCAATTTCAACACGTTCGCTATAAATATGGGTAATCATGTAGATAATCGATTATGCTTATATAATTCTTTATGGTATTATTATATCCATAACTATGTGGGGAGTTATATGTAATAGTATTATAGCTTTGTAATGTATACTCGTGTTACAAATAGTTGTACGAAGTAAGGTAGTACGTATACTGACATTACATATGTAATAACTGCTAGTCCAAGTAGTCCGAATGTAATTTGGTTTACCCAGAAGTATGCTGTTAGTTGAGGCATGATTATTATTTGTTATTTGTGCTCTATGGAGCTGCATATATATCATATTTAAATAGTATAAATATGATTATGCGTAAGGAGAATTGTAATATATAATAATATTATTATGATTGTACAGGCATCATAAGATATGCGTGGTATGGTGTTGGACTTGGGATTGTCCATTCTAGAGATGTACTGTATGAAGATTCTGTTAGATATGATGGTGTGCTCATAAAGTATCCTGGTGTTCCCCAGGGGTTCATAGATGCAACTGGTTGTGATACTAGCATATCGTAAATTACGTATAGAAATAGAACTGTAGCTACAACTGAAATCATTGATCCAATAGAGCTAATGTAGTTCCATCCTTCGTAAGCATCAGGATAGTCAGGAATTCGTCGAGGCATTCCAGCTAGTCCTAGGAAGTGTTGTGGCATGAATGTAGTATTTACACCAATGAATAGAGTCCAGAAGTGGATTTGTGCTAGTCGTTCGTTGTACATCTTACCGAAGATCTTAGGTGCCCAGTAGTAGAATCCAGCGAAGATAGAGAACACAGCACCCATTGAAAGTACGTAGTGGAAATGGGCCACTACATAGTAGGTATCATGCATTGCTACGTCCATTGAAGCGTTTGCTAGTACTACTCCTGTTAGTCCTCCAATTGTAAATAGAGCTACAAATCCTAGTCCGAATAGCATAGGTGCTGTATATCGGATAGATCCACCGTATGCCGTTGCTAGCCATGAGAATACCTTAATACCTGTTGGTACTGCGATGATCATAGAAGCTGCTGTAAAGTAAGCTCGAGTATCAACGTCAAGACCTACTGCGTACATATGGTGACTCCATACAATAAATCCTAGAATACCAATAGATGCAATAGCATATACCATCCCGAGGTAGCCAAAAATAGGCTTTTGTGAAAATGTTGAGATAATGTGTGAAATCATACCAAAACCTGGAATGATCATTAGATATACCTCAGGGTGTCCAAAGAACCAAAAGAGGTGTTCATATAGAACTGGGTCACCACCACCAGCAGGGTCGTAGAATGATGTGTTGAAGTTTCGATCTGTAATAATCATTGTTAGTGCACCAGCTAGAACTGGGATACATAGGATAATGATAATTGATTGGAATAGCATAGCCCATACAAATAGAGGCATCTTGTGTAGTGTCATACCAGGAGCTCGCATGTTAATAATAGTAGTGATAATGTTCATAGCACCTAGCATTGATGAGATACCTGAAAGGTGTAGTGAGAAAATAGCTAGATCTACTGATCCACCTGAGTGAGATTGTACACCTGTAATAGGCATGTAAAGAGTCCAACCTGTACCCATACCTTGTTCTACGAATACACTTGAAACGATAAGAACAATAGCAGGAGGAAGAATCCAGAATGATACATTATTCAGTCGTGGAAAAGCCATATCAGGAGCACCAATAAGAACAGGAACCATATAGTTACCAAATCCAGCCATAGCAGGTACTACCATGAAGTAAATCATGAAAATACCGTGAGATGTAGCGATTACATTGTATAGTTGGTGGTCACCGTTTAGAAATTGGTTACCAGCTCCAGACAGTTCAAGTCGGATAAGAACAGAGAAAGCTGTACCTAGAAGACCAGTAAAGATAGCGAAGATCAGATACAGTGTTCCAATATCCTTAGCGTTGGTTGAGAAAAGCCAACGGGTAGCCATGGATAAACCATGAAATAGTCCTTATAGTCCTATTATTAAATTATATACATATATATATAGTTCATATATAATTATAATTTGATTATAATCATTGGGTAATCTCTGCACCTACACTTATACGAAATTATTTATATTTTACCGTTCCTCTTAGGGGATTATTGTTAATGATGATCCTGTATATTATGAGTAAAGTACTAGGAATGAGATCATTAGTGCGAATAGTCCTGTAGCTTCTGCTAGAGCGAATCCTAGAATTGCGTAAGTAAATAGTTGACCTCGTAGTGCTGGGTTTCGAGCTACTGATGCGATTAGAGATGAGAAGATTGATCCAATACCAACTCCAGCTCCTGATAGTCCGATTGCTGCTAGTCCTGCTCCGATAAACTTTGCTGCTGCCATGTTTTGTGTATATTTAATTGTTAGGCTACTACTAAAGTAATAGCTATTAGCTTTTGATAAATAAATTATCTTACTTATATTATAAATGGGGAGTATAAGGTGAATTGTTATTAGTGTAGTTCAATGGCATCCTTGATATAGCTACATGTAAGAATACAAAAGACAAATGCTTGGATTAGAGATACAGCAATTTCTAGACCAACTAGACCTACAAAGATTGCAAATGGAATTAGTGTTACAACAGCAACTAGAATACTTGATGTAAATAGTTGTGTTAGGAATGTTGATAGAATCTTTAGTAGTGTGTGTCCAGCTGTCATATTTGCGAATAGCCGGATACCTAGTGATACTGACCGAGCAAAATATGAAATTAGTTCAATCAGTACTAGTAGAGGTACTAGTCCTAGAGGTGTACCTGATGGAATAAAGAAAGCAAAGAAATGCAGACCGTGTGTATATAGTCCAAGAATAGTTACACCAATGAAGATGAATACAGATAGACCAATAGCAACCATAACTGATGTTGTAATTGTAAATGCATAAGGTACATTACCGTTTAGGTTAGCAATTAGAATGAAGAAGAACAGGCTGTAAATAAATGGCATGTAAATTTCGTTTGCTGAACCAATTTGGTCTCGTACCATACCGTGGATTGATGCGTAAGCACTTTCTAGTGAAATACTCCATGCGCTAGGTACAAGAGAATATGAATTGTTACCCATAATATGTAGACCTAGTACTAGGAATACAGTAATAATAGCGTATAGACCTAGATTTGTTAGTGAAAGGTTAAAGTCACCAATAATAGGTGCTGAAACACTAAGGAAAGGTACCACTTCGAATTGTTCTAGTGGAGATGTAATAAAGTGTGTCATGATGACTGAATATATAAAGTAGTTGTTCTTTAAAGCTATGTAGTTAAAATAGTACATAGTATTCGACATAATTATCGTATAAGGGGATTAATTAGATTTTATCATTCAGCCGCAAGTTCCCTTACGGCTACTATGTTTCAACTTCAGAGAAATCAACGCTCTTCATCTCGAAACTTGAATATCTTTTTAGATAATTCAAAACATCTTCAATGAGTAGTGTCTCTCCCCCCGTGATGAGCAATTAGTACCCGCTTAGAGGTATACTTCACCGCGCCGTGCTGATGCGCGATTACTCGGAATTCCTACTTCATAAAGGCGAGTTCCAGCCTTTAATTCGTACATTAATATCGGTTGATGGTTAGCTCCTCTTTTCAGAATTGCATCATACTGTCGATATTCTAGTGGCACGCGTGTAGCCCACTCCATAAGGGTCATGAAGACTTGTCATAGTCCTCCTAAACTAGATTCTTATAAAATCTAGACTATAAAACATATAGATTCATAGCGAGGATTGCGTTAGTTATACGGAATCAACCATAGGTCTCACGAACACTAACTGACGACAGCCATGCAACACCTGTCTAAGATGCAAGAAGTGGTAAGATTTTACGCGGGCTATCGGATTAAACGGCATGCTTCACTCCATGTGCCTAAGAACGGTCTAATCATTGACGTTTCGGTCTTTCGACTGTACTATGCAGGTGGCAGACTTTAGCGTTAGCAACGAAAACCAATAGTTAATCCACTGATCTCATAGTCTGCATCGTTTACGGCAAGAAGTATCCGGGTATCGAATCCGGTTCCATGCTCTTGCTTTCGTACCTTACAGTCAGTCAATACTTAGTAGAATGCTTACGCCTTTAGTACACCCCTTGGTATCAAAGAATATTAGCCCTCCTCCAAGTGTTGGTTCTACCCCTATATGACTCTAGATCAATAATATGATCAAGCTACGTACCCTGTACACCTATTCAAAACTCCGATGGGTTGCCCGATTCCGTATTACCGCGACTGCTGGCACGGAGATTAGACTGGACTATTCGGTATAATAATCATCATTTATTATACTTATTCAAAAGTAAATCTTCTGATATCAGAAAATGACTTTTAACTCTAAGTTACTGGTTCACACTTTCGTGCATTGACCAATATTCTCCACTGCTGCACATAATCTATGCTCTGGACTTTTTCATTTCCAGTGTCGGGAATCAAGCTTTCACTCTCCCTACTCGTCATTGGCTTGGTAAGCTATTATCCTACCAACTACCTGCTGAGAGGCAAGTGAATCGTTTAAAAAACGGTATCAACTCACCTGTTACTGACCAGTTCGCCATTTCTGACTTGCATGTGTTAAAATACTTAGATACCCATCCGGTGGTGTCATGATTAAACACTTACTATTATGTTCTTTCTCTATCAAAGAACTTCACATCTTATTGATGCTTATTGTATGACATATTGTCATAATTCATTCATACTTATATATTTATAACTTTATTTTTATAATATCTATCTTATCTTATTTATATATAAGCAAGACTATTATATTATTATTATTATTATTAAAAGAAACCCAAATGAAATTTAACTAAAATACTACTTATATTCAAATATAATTATATAGATATTAATACATACTATTTCTATATTTTATGATTATATATAGCATATATATAATATTAATAATAACTATATAGAATTATTACAATAGATATTATAGATGTAATATTTTATATTACCTAATATATATAGATTTTATATAGAGTTCACGAGCGGTTACTCACTGACGGATTGCAAATCTGTACAAGTAGGGTTCGACTCCCTATGAACTCTAATAAAAATAATCATAATATAGATTATAAGTAATTAGGTAAGGGACGTCGTATAACGGTTAGTATATAGGTTTCCAAAACCTTTGATAGTGGTTCGATTCCGCTCGTCCTTACAGACTATACTTATATAGTACTTATATAAGCAAGGTTAATTAATATTTAAAGAGGTGAAATATATTAGTATATATTAAATTGATTCCGGAAGAGATAGGATTCGAACCTACAAGGATAGATATCCGTTCAGTTAGCAACCGAAGCCACCTCACCAATAGCTGTGCTCTTCCTATATAAACAAACATTTATTAGGGGAGTAGAAGGGATCGAACCCACGACAGACTGATTAAGAGTCAGTTGCTCTACCACTGAGCTATACTCCCTAATCTGATATTTTATAACACATTTAACATCTTTTTTTTTTTACTTCTGACCCCCCGTGATTCGAACACGGAAGTCTTCTCCGCCAAAGGGAGACGGGTTACCATTACCCTAGAGGTCATATATAATAATAAAAAAATTATTATATATATCTATGCCCGTGAGAGGAATCGGACCCCTGCCTCAGATTTACAAGATCCACGTTCTACCACTATACTACACAGGCTAACGTCAGCGAGAATCGAACTCGCATTGCCTACGTGAAGGGCAGGAGTATTAACCTTTATACGATGACGTCAATAATATACGCGAAAGAGGGAATCGAACCACTCAATATCAGACTATGAACCTAATGTGTTACCATTACACTATCTCGCATCAGTCTACCTTTTATGTTTTTACTAATTATGTATACTTATAGTTTAATTATGTATATTCATTTTCCTACTATATAAAAACATACATAATAGTATTATATTAATAATTAGATATGGGGAGTATATGTTATTAATTATGTTCGTGGTCGTAGACATAGTGCAATAGGTCCTACCATAGCTAGAAGTAGAATAAAACTAGCTAGTAGAAGCCATACTGAACCATATGTATAAAGTCCATGACCAATAGCTTCGATTTGAAGATGAGATGAGAAAGCATTATCAGCACCAGTATTAGCAAAAGCCATATTAACATCAGAATTTGTAATAGATGTATTAACTCCTAGTAGTAGTCCATTTAGATATGTAAATAGTCCTAGAGGTAGTTCACCAGCATTAGTTGTAGCAGCTGGAATAACAGATAGAATTTCAAAGAAGAATACTGTACCTACAACAAAACCAAGAGGGAGATTCTTAGTATATTCACGTCCAACTGAAACAATTTCAGTAATAGAAATATTTAGCATCATAACTACAAATAGGAATAGAATAGCAATAGCACCTACATAAACAATTAGATATGAGATACCTACAAATCCAACACCTAGAAGTACAAGATATCCAGCAGCGTTAACAAACACAGAGATTAGAAATAGCACTGAAATAACTGGATTAACTGATGTAATAACAAGAACTCCTGATAGTACAGCACCAAATGCAAGAAGATCAAGTAGAAATGTATTCATTATTTTTATATTTTTTTTTATTTATTAATTTAGGTCTAGTTTATACTGCCTTAAATCGGTTTAACCAGTCGCTAGGAGGAATTGAACCTCCTTCTCAATATTAACAGTATCGCGCTCTGACCATTGAGCTATAGCAACATTATATTATATACTAAATATATACTATATTATATTATCTTTTATTTAGGTTTTGTTTAGTATATTTTATTATTCAGGATGGCTGGACTTGAACCCGCACACTCTCGCACCCAAAGCGAGTGCCCTACCAATTAGACTACAACCTGTTTTATCTTCTTTTATAATGACGGGGAGTAAAAATCTTTTAGATTATTATAATATTATGATGTTCGTGTTGATGATGGTAGTAGTACTAGTGCTGATAGATATACTAGAATTAGTGATAGACCGTATTCATTAAATACCATATTAGTTGGTGCAAATACTAGGAAGATTAGTGATACTAGCCCTAGCATAATATATAGAGCATAAGATGTGATTACTCCTGTATCGTATGTTGCTACTGATCGTCCTGCTCCTGTTAGTACTGTACTTAGACCATATGGTCCAGTTAGTTCAATAATACCTCGGTCAATAACCTTAGAGATTACTAGACCAATCCGTAGACCTGATTCAATAATTAGACCATTATATAGAGCATCCCAATACCACTTTGCATTTAGGAATGAATAAACACCATATCCAATAGGTCCATTTGTTAGACTAATTGTAATACTTGGTACTACATGATATAGATATAGTGCTAGACCTGCACCAAATAGACTTCCAATAGCTGGTAGTAGCTTCATTAGTAGAGGTAGACCAAATTCAGCTTCAATTAGTGTAATATGATCTGGATGTTGGAATAGAGCTGTTGATAGGAAATCAGTACCAACTCCAACAAACATATCCTTAGCAATGTAACCAAATACAATAGACATAATAGATAGAATTACTAGAGGAATTACAATAATCATTGGAGCTTCATGTGCATGTAGATAATCACCCTTAGGTGCATTAGGCGTTGTAAAGAATGTTAGAGATACTAGTCGGAATGAATAGAAAGCAGTAAAGACAGCTGAAATTGTACCAAGCCAATAAGCAATTGTTCCTGATACTTCATATTGTCCTAGTGCTACTTCTAGAATTAGATCCTTACTATAGAATCCTGTCATAAATGGTAGTGCCATTAGTGATAGTGATCCAATTAGAATTGCTGTATATGTAAATGGTAGGAAATTTACTAGACCTCCTAGTCGTCGTAGATCTTGTTGATCTGCCATACCATGAATTACAGCACCTGCAGCTAGGAATAGTAGAGCCTTAAAGAAAGCGTGATTTACTAGATGAAATAGTGCTACATTATATTGTGATAGTCCTACTGCCATAAATAGATATCCCATTTGTGAACATGTACTATATGCAATTACTCGCTTTAGATCATTTTGTAGTAGACCTGTTGTTGCTGCAAAGAATGCTGTTAGAGCCCCTACCCATGTAATTACTACAAGTACTGTAGGACCATATTCAATAATTGGTGATGATCGTAGCATTAGATATACTCCTGCTGTTACAAGAGTAGCAGCGTGAATTAGAGCTGATACTGGAGTAGGACCTTCCATAGCATCCGGTAGCCATGTATGTAGAGGAATATTAGCAGACTTAGCCATAGCACCAACTAGTAGTAGTAGTCCAATAATAGTAATAGCTGTTTCGTTAATGTAAGGAGCTACTGAAAATACTGAAGCATAATCTACATTACCAAATACCCAGAAAATTGCAAAGAATCCTACTGATAGGAACATATCACCTACTCGGTTAACTGTTAGAGCCTTCATACCTGCCTTATTTGCTTGCATTCGAGTATACCAGAAGTTAATTAGTAGATATGATGAGATCCCGATTCCTTCCCAACCTACAAACATAATAAAGTAGTTATCTCCTGCTACAAGAACAAGCATAAAGAAAGTAAACATAGATAGATATGAAAAGAATCGTTGGTTATGTGGATCTCCTGCCATGTAAGAAATTGAGTAAAGGTGTACTAGTGATGATACAATAAGTACAGGTAGTAGCATTGAAACAGTAAGACTATCAAATAGGAATCCCCATTGTACAAGCATAAATTCTGAATCAATCCATGATCCAATAACAATAGATACTGGTGATCCTGATAGACCAACTTCATAGAAAGCTACAATAGATAGAGCTGCTGATGTCATTAGACATCCTGTTGTAATGATGTGAGCTCCTGTAACACCAATAGTTCGTCCTCGTAGACCAGCAACAGCTGATCCAAACATAGGAAGTGCAAGAATAGCTAGATACATTATGTTCGAAGTGAAATATTACCTCGTAGTCGATAATAAGCTACTAGAATACCAAGACCAATAGCAGATTCAGCACCAGCAATAGTAATAATATAAATAGAATATGTTTGTCCCATAATATCATCGAAATTATATGAACTTACTAGTACTAGTAGTGTCACCGCTAGAAGCATAATTTCAATAGAAATAATCATAAGAATAATATTCTTTCGATTCATAATAAATCCTAGAATTCCAATTAGAAATAGTACCAGTGATAGTGTCATCTGGTGATTAATAAATACCGACAATACGTTATATATTTTGATTAAAGTCTTTAATTGAAGATTAATATTTTATTTAATCTAAGGCACAAATATTACATTTGTATATTAATAATTCGATATGCAGATTATTAGAAATCTTCTTACCTATTACTTTCGTAAGATTTGCATATTATTACGAGGTAGAGCGGGTTCGAACCGCCTTAACCCTCCTTGACAAAGAGGTTCATTGCCAATTATGATACTACCTCACATACTTTTATTAATTATATACTTTAAAGGGGAGTAAATATTAATTATGTTATATTAAATACAATATAGTAGTTGTGTTACTGATACATGTAGATCTGTTAGTAGAATATTTGGCATAATACCTAGTACTACAGCTACAATAAGCATAGGAGCTAGAAGCATAAATTCTCGTCGTGACATATCCTTAGGGTATGTTAGATACTTTGAGAATGAACCAAATGCTAGTCGATTAAACAGGAAAATACTGTAACATGCTGATAGTACAATACTTGATGATGCTAGTAGACCAATAATTGGTGATTGTTGGAATGTTCCTGCTAGTGACATTACTTCTCCTGTCCAATTTAGTGATAGAGGTACACCCATATTACACATTGTAGTAATAAAGAAGATTAGACTAAATAGAGGCATATATACAGCTAGTCCTCGATAGTATCGGATGACTCGAGTATGATAAATGTCATATAGTACTGATCCTACTAGTACAAATAGTGCTGGTGATACTACACCGTGAGCTACTGATAGAGCAATAGCTCCTTCAATACCAATAATAGTATTAGAGAATACTCCAAGTACTACAACAGCCATGTGTGAAATAGATGAATAAGCAACAAGAGCCTTAAAATCTGATTGTCGTAGAGTAGCTAGTGAAGAATAAATTAGTGTAATAATAGCAATTGTTTGTACTAGTGGTGAAAAATATGATGTTGCATCTGGCATCATACCTACTAGAATTCGTAGGAAACCATATGTAGCTAGCTTTAGGAATACTGATGCTAGTAGCATTGATCCTCCTACTGGTGCTTCTGCATGTGCTCGAGGTAGCCATACATGGAAAGGTACTAGTGGAGTCTTAACAGCAAATGATAGGAAGAAACCAAGCCATAGAATCTTTTGAGCTCCTGCACTAAAATCATTAAGTGATAGTACATTAAAATCTGTTGTACCTACGTTGTAATAAATTACCATAATAGCTAGTAGCATAAATAGTGATCCTGCTAGTGTGTATAGAAATAGAAGAAATGTTGCTCGTACTCGAGATGCTGAACCACCCCAAATACCTACAATAAGAAACATAGGAACTAGTACAGATTCATAAAATACATAGAATAGAATAAGATCTAGTACTACAAAGAATGCAATAAGAAATGATTCCATTACTAGAAATGAAATTACAAAGTACTTTACATTGAAATGTACATTTGACCATTGACTTAGTAGACATAGTGGTGTAATAAATGTTGTTAGTAGAACAAAGTATAGACTAATACCATCAATACCAATATTAAGATGACAAAATGATAGAGTATTAAATTCTTGTACAAATTGATATTGTGTTGCACTTGAATCAAATTCTCCCCACATAATTACTGATAGAATAAATACAATTAGTGATACTACTAGAGCTACCTTCTTAATCCGATCAGCTCCAGCTGCTGTTGTATCATTCATAGGTAGTAGTGCAAGACTTCCTAGAAGTGGAATAACAATAAGTGTTGTTAGCATATTTTTAATTTAAATTTATAAAAGACCTCAATAACCCATTTAAATGGATCCCTAATAATAGGTTATGTACATAAATTCTTCATATTATAATTTATATTATAATAAGGTGTATGTACGCACACTTATATATACAATTTAACATACATACACAAATAGTAAACTAAAACACTATAATACTAAAATACCTATTATATATACTTTAATAGGGGAGTTGTATTTATGTTTAATTATATGATTATTATAGAATTGAGTCTGATCCCCAGATATAAACTGCTGCGTATAGGAATAGCCATACAACGTCAAACAAAGTGCCAGTATAGGATTGATGATTCGAATCCAATATGGTGATCTGATGTTAGGTGGTAAGCGTAAATTCGGTAAGCTGCTACTCCAATAAATAGAGTACCTACAATAACGTGAACCCCGTGGAATCCTGTAGCGAAGTAGAAACATGTACCGTATACTCCATCTGCAATTGTAAATCCTGCGTTAGCATATTCGAATCCTTGTAGTAGTGTAAATACTGTTGCTAGTACTAGTGTTAGTACTACTCCAATTAGTGTTGCTCGTCGGTTTCCATAAATTAGAGCGTGGTGTGCATATGTTACTGTAGCACCACTTGATAGTAGTAGGATTGTATTTAGTAGAGGTACTGCAAATGGGTTCAGTGTTTCGATACCTGCTGGTGGCCATTGGCTACCTAGTTCTACAGTTGGTGCTAGAGATGAGTGGAAGTATGCCCAGAAGATTGAAATGAAGAAGAATGCTTCTGTTACAATAAATAGAGAAACTCCCATTGTTAGTCCCTTTTGTACAATAAGTGTATGGTCTCCTAGATATGTTCCTTCAATTGTTACGTCTCGGAACCATAGAATAAAAGCAAATAGTACTGATAGTACTCCTAGTGTAAGTAGTAGAGAACTATATTCAATTCCGTTGAACCATAGTACTGCGCTAACCATCATTGAAAGTAGTGCATTTCCCATTAGTAGAGGCCATGGAGATGATTCTACCATGTGAAATGGATATGCCTGGAATTGGTGTCGTGGTGCTGTAATTGCTGACATTTTCATTATATTTTTATATACTTGACTAATTAAATTAAAGACTAAAGACAAATAATGTAGTATTACTATCTACTTATTATGTCTACTTTTATTTATTATTATTATATCTATATAAACAAGGCAGAAAAAGTATTAAACAAAACTAAGAAATTATATACAATTTAAGTATACTAGATAATAAATTTAATAAGATAATAATATACATGTTAGGATGTAGTAATGAATTATATTAGTTATAGATAAGTAAATATTTATAAATTTGTAAATATAAGTATGACAAATATATGGACACATAGGTGTGAGTAATCAAAGTGATTGTTGGGGATGTCTAGCACGCATTCATTATACGGAAGACTTATTGTCTAAAAGCTATATAATATATGAATTTATTATAGCGTTCCGCACGGGAAACCGTAAATTATATACACAGTGAACTGAACCATCTTAGTAACTGTAGGAAAGGAAAACAACCGTGACTTCTAAAGTAGTGGCGAGCGAAATAGAACTAGCCAAATATCATTATTATAATGCAGAATACTTTGGAAAAAGTAATCCGTAGAAGGTAATAGCCCTGTATGCTTATGATAAAATAGATAATAAATAAGTAATGTAAGAGAAAACTTGCATGAAGTTCTTTTTAGAAAAAGAAAAGAAATTGGGGAACCATCCTCAAAGGCTAAGTATGAATGACGTAGCGATAGTGAAAAGTACCGTGAGGGAAAGATGAAAAGAAAGTCGATGACTAGTGAAATAGATTCTGAATCAGCAATCATACAAGCAGTTAAAGCAATTCAATTAATTTTGAATGTGATAACGTACCTTTTGCATAATGGGTTAGCGAGTTATTTCTAGTAGCAAGGTTAATAACCCCAGCGACAGCGACTGATTAGTATAAGACTAATTCGGGATAGTTACTAGGATTAGACCCGAAACGTGGTGATTTACCCTTTGCCAGACTCATAGGTCGAACGGGTCAATGTTGCATTATTGTCCGATGAGCAAAGGGTGGTAAGTGAAAGACAACTCTGACCACGATATAGCTGGTACTCCTCGAAACGTATTGAGGTACGGTTTTCCATATATACTTACATAGGTAGAGCACTGACCATCATATTAATGGTTTTAATCGTTAATTTAATTGGGGGATCATAGATTCTACCTTTGATGTGTTAACCACCAAATGATGTAAATTTTTATGGGAAGGACAGACTATTCATGATAAGGTGGATAGTCGAAACGGAAACAGCCGAGAACATAGATAGAAGGTCCCAAAATAATGACTAAGTGAATTTAAGGAAGTCGTAGTCCTAATACAGCAATGATGTTAGCTTGGAGGTAGCTATCATTTGAAGAGGGTGTAACAACTCAGTTGCCTAAAGGACTATAGGCACCGACAATATGCGGGTCTATAGGTCATTTACCGAAACTATGTCAATTAAATTATATATTCTGTAATTTAATCAGAGTAGAGGAGCATCCCATGTGGATGAAAGATAGTGTTTCATTATCTGGACATAATGGGAGAGAAAATGCTAACATGAGTAACGTAGAAGATAGTTATAATACTATCCGCCGATTGAACAAGGGTTTCGTTGTCATGGTTAACAGCGACGATTTATAACGGTCTCTAAGATTATTATTGATGAGTTTGTCATAGATAACTATAACATTTGTTATGGTCAGGAAAATTATATGATTATTACCGTACCCTACAACCGACACAGGTGTTCAAGTAGAGAATACTAAGGCGTTGAGATAATACCGCATAAGGAACTCGGCAAAATGCTCCCTAACACTCGATAATAAGGGAGACCACTTAAAAAGTGGTGGCACATAATAGGGAGGGGCGACTGTTTACCAAAAACACCGGTATCTGCTATATAAAATATATGTTGTATAGATACTGAATCTTGTCCAATGCCAAGAGTCTAAAACTAGTCTGTAATTAGCAGACAGTTGAAACTTAGGTGAATGACCGTCTTAACTATAAGGATGTTAAAGTAGCGAAATTCATTGTTCGCTAAATACGATCCTGCATGAATAGATTAACGATCCCTCCACTGTCTCATGCGGTACCTCAGTGAAATTGGTTTAGCCGTGCAGATACGGTTTATGTGCAAGAGGACACGAAGACCCTATACAGCTTTACTATAGCTAGTTATTGTAATCGTCTTAATGATTTAGAAGGTAGTCGTTAGACGCAAATGAAATACCTTTATTCATTAATGATAGTTGCTATGCTTAATAAGCTAATATGACTAGTGGGTAGTTTAACTGGGACGGTTTCCTCCAATAAAGTATCGGAGGACCTCGAAGGTATGCTGATGTTAGATGGAAGCTAACGTGTCATGAGGACACACAAAAGCCCATAGGTATATGCATGCTTGACTGCAAGACCGATAAGTCGAAGCAGATACTTAAGTAGGACTAAGTGATCCGCTAGTGCTATATGGATAGGCTAGCGCTCAAGAGATAAAAGTTACGCTAGGGATAACAGGGTTATAGCGCACGAGAGTTCATATTGTCGGCGCTGTTTGCCACCTCGATGTCGACTCATCTTATCCTCCCGGTGCATTAGCTGGGAAGGGTTCTGCTGTTCGCAGATTAAAAAGGTACGTGAGTTGGGTTCAATACGACGTGAGTCAGTATGGTTTATATCCTTTGCACATAAGAATAGTCAAATCAGAATCAGTCTTTAGTACGAAAGGACCAAGATCTGGTGCATCTCTGGTGTACCTTCTGTTGATATTAAAATTAGCATCGAAGGGTAGCTATATGCATAATGAATAAGAACTGAAAGCATCTAAGTTTGAAGTCAATCTGTATTTGACTTAAATGGCTAGAAGTAGACTACTTCTTGATAGGTCACATGTGTACGTACTGTAAAGTATTTAGCTAAGTGATACTAATAGCCTTATTACTCACACCTACCATATTACCCTAAAATATTTCTATATACTATTTTAATTAGTATATAAAAGAGGAACGTTATATATATTATAATAATACAATATAAGAGAGGGAGATAATATACTATACCATACTATATTATATTATAGTATAAAATATAAAGATATACAAGTATATTATTATGGATTGATAGTCAAGTATATTATTATCATTATTATTATGGACTGATAGCCAAGTGGTCGAAGGCGCCGTACTTGAAATACGGTAACGTGTAAGCGTTCAGGGGTTCGAATCCTCTTCATTCCGATATAAGAAGTATACTATAATAATAAAATTCAATATATAACAGATATATAATGATATCTATAAATTATATACTATACTATCTTTATATACATACCCACCCTTGCTTATATTGTATTAAATATATAATTAATCTTGCTTATATAAAATTAAAAAATGATAATATACTATGTAATTATATATTTTTAATACTAGTATATTATAATATTAATATATTATTAATATGTTTTTATTATATTAATATAACATGACTAGTATTTATATAATCAGTATTTGATATAATGAGTGGGAGTTGTTGATCGTTGGCTGATCCATACTTGTACTGTTAGTGCACCCTTCTTATTAACAGATGAACATTGACCAAATTCAATAATAGTTCGTGTACTATTCTTAAATGATCCAATTTGAGCTGATTGTACTGTCATACGTGGTCGTGATGGTTCAGTAACAAGTCGACCAGCTAGACGAATCTTAATACCGATAATATGTGAAGGTAGATTACTTTCACCTGATACAACAGGAGTTGTAATACCAAAGATCTTATTAATAACTCGTTCAAATCGATCTGTATCTAGATTCTTCATAATAAATGCTGCTAGAATATCACTATTTAGATAAGGATAATGTAGCTTTACTAGTCGGAGTTCTACTGCTTGTCCCCAAACATTACTTAGAACTTCACCTAGAGCATTAATAGTATTAGCATTAAGTGCTGATTGTACATCTGACATATAATAGAATACTGTTACTGTTACTGTTGTAGGTGTTACATCAATAATAGGCTTAGAAGCTAGTACATCAATAGGTTCGAAAAATTGATTAATAAGTGTATTAGTATGTCGTGTTGCATGAAGATTTTGTGTTGTATTCATACCTGAATCAAAATTATGGCTCATAATTTGAGTATTACCACTTGGTAGATAATACTTAGCTAGTCCATTTGATAGAATATCCTTCATTATTTAAAGTCTGTATATTTTTAGAAATTTCTAATTCTCATGATAATTGACTATCTTGGTTTTATTAGCCAGCAGAGGGACTCGAACCCATCTTACTGCCGTTATGAGTGGCAGGTTTCTACCCTTAAACTATACCGGCTATAAGTACTAATATTAGTCTATCATATAGGCCGAATCTAGTATTACTTTTCTTAACTAGAAAAGAGAGTTAATAATATCTATAACAATAAAGGACCATATATATAGAGTTTATATCAAATATAAATAACTTTATATTATTTATCTATTTATTTCTTTAACATTACTACGACTCTTGTCGTTATTACATATATATATAATTTGGTCTCGGACCTTCCTATGATAACTCATAATAGCTAATACATAGTACTTTCTTTTATCAATTATAATTAATAGATTAGAAGGGTGAGATCCCAGAATTGAACTGAGATATCTTCTGCCACAAAGAAGCGCTCTACCATTGAGCTAAAATCACCTGTAGTTGGGGACGGAGAGACTTGAACTCCCAGTGGGCGTAACCCGGCAAATTTACAGTTTGATATCTTACCAATTAGATTTACATCCCCACATTTTGTGCCGAGGCAGAATTGAACTACCTCCCCAGAATCTTCAGCTCCGTGCTCTACCATTTAAGCTATCGGCACCCAAAATATTAGTATTTATTTGGAGAGGTGGGGAATCGAACCCCAGTTACTATGATGCAAACATAATGTACTAACCACTGTACTACATCCCCACGTTACTTATATTAAATTTAAGGGGAGTAATAATAATGATATATAAATTATGTTCGATTTGATGAACCGTCAAGTGATGTGTTTTCTAGCATTCCAATAATTGGTAGTAGGACTACAAACCAACCAAAGTATACAGCAGTTGCAATAGCCCCAACTGTTACAAATGGTTCTTCAGCGTGTTGGCTACCAATCCACATTAGAAGGAAGAAGTTACCTACGAATACCCAGAAGGCAAATCGTGTTAGAGGTCGGTGCACATTACCTCGAGTTCGTCCTACGTCAAGTAGGGGCATAGCAAGTAGGATTAGTAGCGATCCTAGCATTCCAACTACTCCTAGTAGCTTGTTAGGAATTGACCGTAGAATTGTATAGAACGGTAGAAGATACCATTCCGGTACAATTGAAGGTGGTGTTTGCATAGGGTTAGCAGGAATATAGTTGTCACTGTGTCCTAGCATGTTAGGTGCATACATTACTAGAGCTGTTAGAGCAATGAAGAAAAGGATAATTGTTACTAGATCCTTAAAGATAAAGTATGGATGCATTGGTGCCTTTTCAGCATTTGAGCTAATACCTTCAGGGTTTGAGCTACCGTGTGTGTGAAGTGTTAGCATATGTACTAGAGCTAGAGCTGCTAGAATAAATGGTAGTAGATAGTGAAGTGAGAAGAATCGGTTAAGTGTAGCATTATTAACAGAGAATCCACCCCATACAACATTATAGCTTATAAAAGCCTGCTTACTATTTCTAGTAAGATTAGACTATGTCATTCACTACGTTTAGAGTGAAAGGGCGCTCTAGGTTGGATTATTGTTAGTATTACTCACCAACTAGTCGTTGAACTTTTCTAGATTTATATAAATACTAATCTAGACTTAGCTGCAAATTGTCTTAATCTAGGGGTTGAGTTATATGATTAAGAGTTTCTTGCAATTCACCCTTTTTTTCAATTTGAGTCACCTCAAAAAGCAACTTTATATCCTTTATGTTCTGGCAGATTAATATTCTTAAACCGCTTTACGTTTCGTATATTGTTAATCCAATTGTCATATTGTACCTTCTTGTAACCTACAATTGGATGTAGCCCTGAATGAGAAAAGAATTGAACCACAGTATTTAGATCCTTAACGGAAGAAACATTAAACTTTGAATATCCAATAGTAGATATGTCAATAGTTCGAGTCGTATTAAATAGAATTCGGAAAGCTTCAAAAAGTGTAATATGTTCACGTTGTCGGATAGAGAAATAAAACTCATTAGAAGCCTTAATGTGGAATGATCCTTCAGCCATAACAAAACCAACAACCCAATTCCGAAAGAAAGGAATAGATAGATATCCAGCTGGAGTAGTAGGTAGAGGGTAGATATTAGAATTAAAATTAGTGGGTACGTCTGCATACCATACAATATTATTAGTTAGTACATGTAGAGCTAGTGCATATTGTTGCCGACGTGTATCAGTAAGAAAATAAATACCATGATGAATTAGAAGAGGAAATACAATCTCTTGAAGATCGATTCGCCCAATAATATACTTTACTGTAGTATTGTAATAGTTAATACGACCTACTTGTAGTACAGAATAGAAATAGCGTAGAAGTTCTGCGTCTCGTACGTCTAGAGAAATAACTAGCTCAAAAGAGATATAACCATCAGTAGCCCGAGTAAGCTTAATATAGCCGTCTCCATCTACAAAGCCAGCAAACATAGATATGAAGTCATAGCTAACATTTTGATACTTACTCTTGTCCTTACTATTACGTGGATGAATAGATCGACTATTCATATTACCTACAGTAGGTAGAAATTCTGAACTGAAAAATACATGAAATGATACTAGACAAAGGATAAAAACAAATTGTGTAAAGTCCGTACCAATCCAAGGAATAGCAGATAGCATATTAGTAATTACAGTTGCACCCCAAAGTGACATTTGACCGTAAGGTAGTACGTAACCTAGGAAGGCTGTACCCATCATCAGGACTAGAATAATAACTCCTACTGACCATGGTAGAATTCGAGGAGACTTGTATGATCCAAAGTATAGTCCTCGTGCGATATGTAGGTATACAAAGATGAAGAAGAATGACGCTGTGTTAGCGTGAATATATCGAATCATCCATCCGTAGTTAACATCCCGCATGATATGTTCAACGCTGATAAATGCTAGATCAATATTAGGTGTATAGTGCATTGCTAGAATAACACCTGTTAGAATTTGTGTTCCTAGACAAAGTGCTAGTAGTGAACCAAAATTCCATGCGTAGCTAATGTTAATAGGTTGTGGTGAATCACAAATGTAACTATTAGCAATAGATAGTAGTGCATTACTCTTTATTACTCGCATAGATATTATATTCTTAATCTTATTGTCTTACCTTATATCAATTAGCAATCTCAGCGCTTTTTTGGTTATATTTATAATTAAATACCTTAAGCCCAAGAGGAATCGAACCTCTGCCACACCGATATCAACGATGGGTACTAACCGCTATACTATAGGCTTTATATACATTAATTAGTTTTTAATCTACTTATATGTAAGGGGAGTTGGGATAATATCAAATGCCATTAGAATACTTGGAGCTAGTACTACGAAGGCAATAGCTAGAGGAAGCATATCTGTCCAACATAGTACCATTAGTTGGTCGTATCGAATTCGTGGGAATGTAGCTCGACACCAGACAAAGAAAAAGCAAATAATACATGTCTTAACTCCTAGTACAATACTTTGTAGGTTAACGAAGGTGTCGTTGATAAATAGTTCTGGCATGTTGTACCCACCTAGAAATAGGATTGCTGTTAGACATGACATTAGAACAATTGAACAGTATTCTCCTAGGAAGAAGATACAAAGATCATACCACTGTGTTCAGTAAAGAACCAGCTAGAAGAATACAAAGATCATACCACTGTGTTCAGTAAAGAAACCAGCTACTAGTTCTGATTCTGCTTCTGGTAGGTCAAATGGTGTACGATTAGTTTCAGCTAGTGCTGAAATTAGAAATACAATGAATACAGGTAGCATAGGAATAACAAACCAAATAGCTTCTTGATGTTCGATAATTGTTGTGATATTAAATGATCCTGTCATAAAGATCACTGTTAGAATTGCTGAACTTAGTACTAGTTCATATGAAATCATTTGAGCTGTTGATCGTAGTGATCCTAGAAATGCATACTTAGAGTTAGCTGACCATCCAGCAAATAGAGTACCATAAATACCAATTGATGAAATAGCCAGAGTATATAGAATTCCCATTGAAAAATCAAAAATAGTTAGTCCAGCACCAAATGGAATAACAGCCCATCCTAGTAGACTAAATACTAGTGTAATAATAGGAGCTAGATAAAATAGACTTACCGTAGCATGAGCAGGAATTACTGTTTCCTTTACTACTAGCTTTAGAGCATCAGCGACTTAAAAAAAAAATATTAGGGTTGTTGTCGTAGGCTCGTGTAGTAATAATAACCCTTGTAAGCTTTGTTTGTATCTAGCTTTGTAGTTAGTGTAGTAGCTCCGATCCCCATTGTCTTTGCAGCTAGTCGGATACTTCGGAAAGGAGCACCTGTTACTAGTGTAAAAGAGTTTTCTGTGTAAACATATACCGTCTTCCCATTCATTTCTGCTGCTGCATCTAGCGTAGCCTTGCTTGGACCAGTACCATAATTATGATTCTTAGGCCC
Organism: Cryptococcus neoformans H99; assembly: GCF_000149245.1. NCBI lineage: Eukaryota > Fungi > Basidiomycota > Tremellomycetes > Tremellales > Cryptococcaceae > Cryptococcus > Cryptococcus neoformans. The sequence continues at coordinate 1,039 of NC_018792.1, read as the reverse complement.
AATCTTGCCTACACTCTTTCGAGCACGTGTACTGTCAGAATCCTTTCGACCTGTTAGTGCTAGACTAATCTTAGATCGAGTAAGAACAGATAGACCTAGGATGTCTCGTGGGTTGTTATAGGCTGTCATTATAACATTAAGAAGCGGCTTAAATGTATAAAGATACCAATTTTCTCGTGCTACAATTTGTTCACGAGAACATGTTTCAACCACAGTAATAGAAAAATTATGCCATCCGAAAGTCTTTAGGAATAGAGCTAGAAAATTATTACCCTTAGGTGTATTGTAATAATGGTACTTTATCCGTTGACCCATATTTACAGATGAACCATAATATGTGAAAAGTCGAAAAGGGAGAAAAGTGATCTTATAAACACCACTTGTACCTCACCACTTCTTATAAAAAGCATTGATATTGTCAGGCACATTTGAACAATGGTCTACAGCTACATGCTTCTTCTTACGATTGATATAAGACCAAGTCTTATATCGAATAATATGCGTGTAAAGTACATAAGATTCTGCAACACTAAATGGGATAACTATACACATTAGAATATAATCACTACTTATGGTCAGAGATACAATAACGACTAGAATAACTAGAATATTTACGACATTTATTTAGATCATATCACCATCCTATTGTATAGGATGCAGAACGTGTGATCGTTGAGGATCCTACTTGTATACTAATATACTTTGGTTTCCTGCTGATTATACATAACTGAAAAACTGATTGTCACTATTTTAATATAGTACAGCCTCCATAGTACTTTCCAGCATATAGTTCTGTTTTCATTCACCTCTTACGAGATAAAGCCGCTCGCCTTTTTTATATAAAAAATTTTTTAACGGTTGTAGAACTCCATAATAACCTACCTTATTAGGTCCTACTCGTCGTTGCATAGCAGCAAGAACCTTTCGTTCAATAATAGTCATGAAAGCAACGGCTAGAAGAATAGGTACAAGCACAATAAGAACTTCTAGAAGATTATATAGTGATGTTAGAATAGCCATTTTTTATGATATTTTTAAT
>NC_026758.1:880723-942867 GCF_000149245.1 Cryptococcus neoformans H99 | reverse complement strand
AATCAAAAGTGATGATGCAATGAGATGCAAAGAAAAAAAAATAATGATTTTCATGCACAACTGCAAGTGGAAATCCACCAAGTGAGCTTAGGGGACCGTCGAAAAACCGGAAGGGTGCTTAGGGGATTAGGAGCTAGGTCGAATAAATAACGATTCCACCTTAATTATGTTATTTAAGCCCGCCCCCGGGGGTTAGCCTGGGCGCGCGATGGGGTTAACCAGGGTTAGCGAGCGGCGAAGGCCGAAAGCCGCAGGTCAGGCAGCGGTGACCGCCGAAAATCAGCAGTTTTTTCCCACTTTGCATCCCTTTTCGTCAAGCTATGCATCCATGCATCGCACCCGTCGATAGAGCGAACCGAGACGGATCGATCGGTGAAAGAAAATTCCCACTTCGCACAGGTTTGAGCGGTCGGGAGCGGTTGGAAAAAAACAGCGATTCGCGCCCCATACAATTTTTTGCAAAGTGGTAACGACTTTGCAACTTCCAATCGTTAGTCATCGCCACTTGTCAGCTTCTCCCGTATTTTGTAATAATCGCAGCTTACTCGTGGAGATGAGATTGCAGACGCTTGGTGATGAGGTTGCAGACAGGGGCGTTACGATGGTAGAGATAGAGGTGCTTATGTGAAGGTTAAAGACAAACGTGGATGAGGGGAAGTATTTATGTAAATTAGAAATGTATGAAAAGAAGGATTTCGCTGCTGACAACGACGACGACTTCTTGTTTGGTTGAGGGTACAGTTGAATGGCCATTGGGCGTGCATGCGTGCAGCGTGCGTCTGCGTGCGCCAGCCAGTTGCGTGGCCATAGCGCGAACCAAATAAAGGGCGGCCTGCATGCAATGCCTATTTACCATGCTACTTTCCACGCTTTTCCAGCCGCGTGCCTTTTCCGATTCACGTTGGGTCCACGCTTCCTCCGACGCATGCCAGGTCCATGCCGGACCAGCTGCGTGCCCCAAACCTGTCCACGCGAAAAATTCCCACAGTGTGTGGTGGCATGATGGAAATGATCGGGCACAAATGGGTGACATCACCAATTTGATTGACATTTCCCCATTTTCGAACTCTGAGAGCTACAACTTTTGAGCTCGTCATTTATGTTGCTTCTGGCATACAGAACCTTTTTTTTTCCTTTTTTTCACATAAATGCCCACATATCTCCATAACAATGGGCATTTTCAAAACTACGGGCATCCGGATTAGATCCTGAGCTTTCCATTGATATTCATAAAAAGGAACCCCCGCATATAGATAAGTATAACTATCCATTTGTCGAACAACGCTGGACGGGATAATATTACGTAATGTCTCTTATCTCGGCAGGGACTTTTGGAGACGTATACATGCATATCTCCACAAGCAGCCAACTTCTAGAGAGCACTTTGACATGCCCATATAGCTCAAGGTCTAAATCACACATCGAGATAAGAAAAATGGGATCCCCCACACTTATAGGTGGTATAGTTGTCCATTTACAGAACGTGTCACAAAAGGTAATGTTACGTAAGGTCCCCTTATCTCAACCGCTCATGACACGCACCTCGCGCGAAACATGCACCCACATTCCCTTTCATCCATCCTTTCCCATCACTTCTTTTCCATGAGGACAAACATCACTATGTTCCCATCAAAGGATCCATCTTCTATCACTGTCCTTCGACTGACCGACCGCTTCTATTCTACAATATGAGGCTCCCTGGCATTCTACCCGGCATTCTTCAGTCGCCTTGCATCCAACGAGCTCCCCGAAAGTGAAACTCCTCGCGCCTCATCACCACCACTGCGCGACGACGTCAGGTAACACGATATCCTTTCCGGAGAGGTCCGCCTCGACGGAGGCCCTTATGGGCTGACGCAAGGATGGTGCATCTCTCTTTTGAGATCACTTTGCCTCGGGATTCGTGCCAACTGACCGAATCAAGCGGTGTGCGGCTGATGTCTCTGCTGTTCGCCAAACAATCATCCGTACTCTCTGTCGTCCTCTTCCCTTCAACCTAGGGCAATCTCGCACATGGGTAGAGAGCGTCACAGATCGTCTGGTAAGCCCCATACCCACTCATTATCCATCCCACGTCCCTGTCCCATTTTCTCTCGTTGTCTTCTCTCATGGTCGACCCTACATGCTAATATACCATCACAGCCAGTGTCTGTTTCCGAGCTCAGACCTTACTATAAACCAGACCAACCGTGCGGTGCACTCAACCAAGAGAAGCAATTAATGCAGGAGAGAAATTAAGTACCTGTTCACCTATCTTTATTTCAAGACGGAAACAAACTCGCAAAGCATGCAACGGAGGAAGTCGACGAGTCAAGCAGAGATCACTCTCAGACATTTAGTCGACACGATTGTCTTGTCTCTTTGGAGAAAAGTGGTAATAAGGGCTGGTTGCTCAGTGCGTCATTACTTGTAAGTGTGGTTACGCTGCGAATCAACGTCTCAAGACTAACAGCATATCTAGCGGCTGCCTTTCGGGCTTGTCAATAAGCTGTCGTGAGAGCACAAATGTTGCACTGTGTGAGTCCACCGTTGTTTTCCGCTGTTTTCCCCAAGCTGAGACAGATTCTTTCAGTGGATGATTGGGAAACAAACAGTAGCAGCGTCCGCGTTGCTCGTGGAGGATGTGTCAAGTCTACCCAAAATTGGCTATAGGACGGAACACATCAAGCTAACAGTTACGCCAGTCTGTAAGCCGCTACCAGTCACTCTCAGTCGTCTCAAGTCTAACGCCCAAGTGTTTCAGCTGCCTTCTTCCTGTCGTGACTCCTATCATTACCACGCTGCGCCTCAACTCTAACTCTGAGTAGGATTCTGTGTCGCATCTCTACGTATGTATACCTATCAGTCTCTTCTCCTGCCAAACGTCCATCGCGTCCTGCCTTTCCACTTCAATCGTTGACGCGCTATATATTATCTTAACGTCATCTCTGAAGTGCATTATCCTTGGACATGACGACTTGTGCCACTGCTGGAATCCATGAACTCAACGACGCCATGACGCCATCAACTGAACCATACACCAACATCTCAGCCAGGTCAAGGGCGCTATGGTCGAAATTGAGCCTCCCACCCTTACAGGCCCGCGAAGGAATGACTTGAGAGTTAGAGAGACGAGCTCCCTCACCGTTACGGACTATGATCTAAAAAAGGTATACTCTCTAGGAGACCAGGAGAAAGAGACAGTCATTTTTACATATTTGATTTTATTTTAATTTTTACATAGTGTATAACGACGCAATAAATTAAACACGAACCATATACAACCTCCTACAACCCTCTATCTGTCCCTGGCGATGACCACGCACGGTAGAGACCCATTGCAGACTCATTCAATGGTGTGCCAGCACGCAATGCTTAGTAAAAGTCCGGTGACTCCATCAAAAATTTCAGAATCAATCACCAGTATACATGCATGAATAAGCCCTCCATTATTCTATTTTATTCTATTCTACTCTATTCTACTCTATTCTAGTATATTCTATTCTATTATTCTCCCCACCACAAGTTAGGATTTTAAAGAGAATGAGACGGGAGGGGAGCAGAAGGAGCAACAGCTGGTTCGGCAATGGCACAGGTTGAGGATGGTCGCTGTAAGTTGACAACTGTATCGTCATTAGGCGGTAATCCCACCAATGAGCGGCACAGACGGCCTTCCGCAATCAAGTTTTTTATCCAGTATTGCGGTGGTACAAGTTCCATTGAAGATTTACACTTCCGGAACTTGCACCGCAACCGGAACCTCGCCTTCCCTCCAGCGTTCCGTAATTCGTGCCCTTCCCCAGGACCGCCCAAGGGACAAGGGATTTGAACCCCCCTTTCCTTGAAACCTCGCAGCAGTTCCTGCATTTCTTGGGGGCCAGGGTACTTCCTGCGGATGAAGTTGAAAACCGAATTGCACTTTCAACACTGATCAGAATTTGAATTCGCATCCGAGCAAAAAGGTACTCACTGGAGCTGTCTCGGGAAGTGCCATGGGAGATGGCATAGGCACTTCCAACGCAGATTGGTCGTTCCCTGGACCCCCTTGGTCGGTTTCCCTCTCCGCTGCTGCTTCTAAACCTACTACATGGAAAGGTATCATATCATCATGTAGAAGAGATGCATACCATTCTCGTGCTTTGCAGGCGCTTAAGCTATGTCGGCAGCTGCGCAGTCGACAGCGAAGCCGGAACCTCTTCTCCTTTCGGGTTGTATCCTTGTGATACCAATGGCCGTCAGCAATAGATCCTTTTTGGCAAGGGAGTTTCCTTTCTGGAAGGTTGTCTCGAATGATTTCAGTCAGCTCCTCCACTGCCCGGAAGTTGTTCCACCTGATGGTTAGATGATCAAGGATAGGGTCGAACTGCCAAGGTTCAATTTTCTCTGTCCAGATGTTCCACCACGCATACATAGCATTGGAAGAAGTGGCTCTCCAACCGCTAGCGTTCCAGCCAAGTGCAGCGGCCACATCAATCAGGAGCATTTTCTTCGGCTTGCTGACAGGCATATGATTAGATCCTCTCCAGATAGGAAGAGAATCAGCCGCTGCGATCATTGCTTTGGCATTTTGGATGTACTGTTCCTTGGCGATGACTTTGATATCAAGCTTGAAGGGTTGCAGCTGCGGTTTGGTTGGGTAAATCCACGAGTTAATATCGAGGAACCCTGTGGAATCAACAAAGTTCTTTGCTTCAAGCAATGTCCGAGAAGGAACGGTGGCTTCAATTCTATAGCCACCGAGCTTTGAGGGGGGCGTCTTCTCCAGATCTTTGAGGATTTGTCCATACCGTTCGAATCTTGCTTTGAATGTGGCATGTGTTTTAAAGTCAGATGTTTCAACACCGCCCAAAGACTTCAGTTTGTGCACAAGGAGGGGGTATATTTTCAGTTTGCAGTCGGTACCTTCATACCTTACATGAATGTGGCAAGAGCCAAAGTCAGACGACAAGGGAATAACCATAGGGTATATTTCAACCCCATTACTTCTTCCTCCGTCAGGCCTGAAGAGAAAGATCTTGTCACTATGCACATTGACACCGATATCCCAAAGATTGGTGCTAGCCTTGTAGTGGTCCGGCTGAGCAGGCTCAAAAGGAACAGTGTAATCTGTAATGCGACGCTTCTGGCCATAGCAGACAAGTCGGAGAGTTGGGCAACTGATTTCCTTCAAACACTCAATGACATCTAGCATAGGCACCACAAGGCTACTGGTGGTGATGCAGAAGTCAGTTTTTGCCGGTTCGATAGGGCGGTGCTGACCCATGTGTTCAATAAACGATTTCGAGTACGAGGGTGAATGAAGATGACATGAGCAGATGCGGCCAAAGTTGTCCAGCCTTTATATTCTGCAGAATCACGTGGGCGGACTGCAAGGTATGAGCACAGTGTTGCTATGGTGTGCACATTGCAGAAATGTTGTTGATAATATTCTGGCGACATAGCGATGGCCCATGAATCGACATCAACTGCATCTGGACATGTAGAACCCACCAGTTCTGCTCTCGCTGTCTCTGGAAGTTGAGTAAAAGGCGTAATGTGGGCGTCAAGCACTTCCTTGAGCGCGGCATTGTTGATATCAGTATAACCTTCAGGTGGTTCCTGAGATGGTTCATAGACAGATCCACTTCCTGCTGGCGACGGACGTCCTTCATTATTATGGGCGTGTGATGGAGAGGAATGGTTAGACAAAGGAGAATGGACAGATAGATCTGCATGGGAAACATATGATACATGTGATAAGGCTGGAGAGGGTGGATGAGATCCCACAGATGATTCTCCAGGGGAGGGATGCGCTTCAGGGGTCGAATGACACTCAAGTTGTACCTCAATCTGCTCTCCCATAGATTCAGATGACGTTGTTCTGGAGAGAGGTGGGCGAGGGGTAAGAAGTCTAGGAGGTTGCGCGGCAGTCTTCTTTCTGAGCTTTGATTGAGGTCGACCTTTTGTAGACACTTTGCTTCGTGATGTAGGTGCCATGGCAGCCAGGAAAAGAGCCTTTGAACCGAAGGAAGAGGCCTGATGGAGAGTAGAGTTTCTAGAAATTGAATGACATTAGCTGCATTCGATAAAAAGATGATAAACATCGCGAAGGCTTACAAAAACGAACTGGAACTAGCCCTAATCGAACACCAGCCAAGTGGAAAGCCTCGTCAGCGAGTAGTAAAGCGCAGCGTTATGACAGATGCGAGACAGGACAGCGCTCGGCGTTTGGTGGAGTCGGTGATATTGGACGCCGGAAATAGATCGGAATGACAAATGCTGGGAAATATATGCACAGATGGGGCCTAGAACAATCATCGTCAGATACGTGAATAGCACAGCGAAGTTTGATAAAGACTTACAATGCCTACGTTATTCGCTTCCCAATGTGATGGAGATCCAATAAGCTTGAAAGCGAGTCACTAGTGACGCTGTTATAGATAAGGAGAGGTGGGAAATGACTACAAATTGTGTGAAAATTAATAGCTATAATTGATTACTTGTAGATTGGGAATTGAACGAAGTTAGTGTTCACACGGTGAGAAAGGGTGGTGGGGAAATTAACCGTGAGTGCCACGTTGTAGTGAAAGATCCCGATCTCCTCGTTATAAAAGGTTCCGTCCTCCTGTCACCCGCCAGCCGCCGTTGTATTAACGGAATCAGATCGATAGATGCTACTAAGGAATATAGCCTCCCAAGGTTTAGCTGTTAGTGATGATACCGTATGTCGGATACGAGCTAGGTTGCCGTTCTCATATATGTGTAGTGGTAATGGATATTATACACCCAGGCCTCATAAATAGGTGTGGTAGGTAGTCATAGTTGTATTGTCTTGTGGCCTTGCCTTCGCTACTGTCGGAGTTATCGAACTTGTGGTATAGTGTAGAGTTGGCTAAATATATAACATAACGCTCTTAGTGTTTACTATGATTGTTATGTGGGTATATGTATATATGGGTATATGGAGCCGAAGAGACTAGCTCCCGGAAATGGTTCTTGAAATCTAGCTCGGCTCGGCTCTGAGAAGAAAGAGAAAGGAAAGACTAACGGTAATTCCACTCCTTCCACTCCAACAACAAGTCATTGCACTACAGCGTCAAGCAGGTTAATTTCAGACGATCGGCCTCGTAATTAACGCACGAGTTAACCGTCTATAACACCCAGATTTACTTCCGCTCATCTGGTCCCGTTAAGATTATTAAGCAATCAGCCCAGTTATTATAAACATGGACATGTATCGAACTCCTTGACATCACGTGTTCACCAAGCCTGTTACTTCATCTTTGTTCCGCTCGATATATGGGTATCACAGAAACGTTTATATCTCATTCCACAAGTCGTTCCCAGCGCATATCTTGGTATGAACATGCTCCTGACATGCATACCTATCGAATGGTACCTGTGCCCAGTCTCCTCCTTCCTTCCCCCGGAAGCCTTTTCTATTTAGAGCTTATTTCTCTTCTACGGAATAGCATAGAATAGGATGGCGAACACATAGGGGGAATTCTCCTTTTGATGAGATGAGCCGGTTTTGACATCTTTACTTTTGATGATGGATTGCGGTGTATGGAAGACATTTTGAAATGGGGATTTGGACTTTATGGAAGATATTTGGAGGAAAGAGGCAAGAATTTAACACTCCCTATGGGTATGTGACATTTATATACGCCGGCTGTCCAGGCGGATCTGGATAGAAGGAACTCAAACGAGGAATATATGTACATGTGTTATAACAACTAACAACTAAAACAAATAACTTGTGAATAACTAGAAGAGTCGTCATTAATCGTAAGTGGTCGTAAATGGCCGAAAATCGTTATCATTTGCCGCTTTCTGTCTCCGACTTCCTGTGAATGCCAATCCGAACGCCCTCCCATCAAACTTACCCAGCGACTGGTTCATATTATCCTTCCCTCAAGATGTAATCGCCACAGGCGACCCTCGCGAAGACAATGTCCATCTCTCCACGCGTCAAGAGTCGGAAACTCAATCCGCGAGGAAAGTGCTCTTTAATATGGCCAAATGGATCCTGAAGAGCCGGATCATCGTCCTCTGAAATGTCAACCTCGCCGATTTCTGAAAGGCAAAAAGGCTTATGACCATTGGCATCTAGCTCGATAGCCCGAGACAAGTCCTCGATAGCCTTGGAAAAGTCAACGGTACTTTGGGTCGCACGATAGTCATGGTTGGAACCGCCAAATTTAGCGCCGTCAGGTGAAATAGGAGGGGTAAGGAGTGGGACGAAAGCTTGGCTCGACGCTGCGAATTGATGACGGCCCTCTGCATACGAAGGGGGGAGAGAAAACTTGCCAGGTGTTGAAGGGGAAGGAGGACCGTAAGGAACAGGTTGGAGCCCCTCGTTCATGCGCGCGATGGACACCTCTGAGATAAATTAGTATCATAAGCCACTCCGTTCATGAAGCTAAATGAGACGATACATACGAGTTCTCCAAGCATCCACCAGTTCTTTCGCCATATGGCCATCCGTATCTTCTTCCATTCCTTCCGTACCTTCTTCCATTCCTTCCGTACCTTCGTCCATCTCTTCCGTATCTTCCTCCATTTTTTCCCCATACTCCTCGATCTCTTCCGTAGATTCCGCCTTGCTCAGAACATCAAAGTTAGCTACATTATTGTGCCTGTTGCTGGGTGGATTGTTTTGAGCTGCATTTGAATTCAGCCTCGAAGACCTTCGTGGAGCCGGATTCCCACCCAAACCTCTATTGCCTCCATTTCCTGATCCTCCACCCCCCTTGCCATTGCCTGAACCTCCACCACCACCAAAGCCTCCCCCACCACCACCACTAGCACCGCCGCTGGCGTTCCCCTTCTTGTTACCACCTTCATCTGTACTTTCGGTCACCTTCGCCTTCACACTGTAGCGTCTACCGTGGTAATGCTTTCTATGGTGCAATGAGATGGCCCCTTCTTTGGCATGACCGTCCACATAGACGTGGTTCTCGCTTGGAATGCCGAGAGGTAAAGGACTATCGTTCGATGATTGTGGGAAGACCGGAGAAAAATCCGATGTCACTGCCGCAATTATGAGCAAAATGGTACCCTCAAAGCGATCTCTAGCCTCTTGATCGATTTCCCAGTCTTCAGTAAACAGCGTATTGGGCATATCGCTCCAGACCTCTTCAAGGTTATCCAAGTCGTTGGCCGAAAGGGCATCTCCATATTGAGAGTGGAATTTCTTCACAGCTTTATCATTGGCCTCCAAGACGACAACATTCCTGCCCGCCTCATCCATCATCATCGCTAGTCGACAGAAGCTCCAATCGACAATCGTAAATCCGAGTCGGCACTTACACAGGTCGAAGGCAGCGACGACATACCAGACAGACTGGAAAATGCCTTCCTTGCAGGCGTAATAGAAAGAATTGCGCTGCTGCTCTCTTTCCGATTTAGTACGCCATTTTAGTTCGCCTACGCCGCAGACCTTTTCAACGACACCGCCTCTACTAACCCTGAACACGAAATCCGGTGTGGTCGCCCCCTTCTCGCTCGACGTTTCAGAAATCGATTTGATTTTAGATATCGATCTGCCAAAAGGAATGGATGGCGCACGGCCATCTTTTGCGCTTTTTACCGTCTAGAAAAGAGATGGAAACACGTCAGATATTTTGAGCTCATCTAATATCTTGAAAGAACTCACTTCCGGTCGTTTGAACTCTTTGACCACATCTATATCGGACCATTGTCGTCCCATAAATTCCTGACGTGACATATCATAATTATTACATTGAAAATATGGCGGTATGCCGCTCGAACCAATGAAGGAAAAGAAATAAACAAAGTAACGGTTGCTGGCGTCCGACTCGTCTGTGATCGTCTGATATCGAGCAGCCATCCCTAGTTGCTCAAGCATATTTCTTTTACGTATCTCAGAAAGAGAATTGATGGCCACCACATTAGGGGCTGAATATAGTTGGTTGATATCGAAGGGAACATAGCACAAGGGCGAAGGATATGTTGCGTTAGCGGGATGACCGGGCGTGAAGGACATGGTTGAGGCAGTGATTTGAATGAGTGGATGATTGAATGCTAATAGAATGAACAAAAAGGAAAAACCAAGTTAGACTTTAGACTTTAGACTTAGATGGCGGTGCTTTGGCCTTTGTAGTGCTATTGGGCCGTTCGGTACTGGAATGGAGTATTACGTAATGTAAGGTAAGAGCCGGGAGGAGGAGAGTTGTAATGAGGATTAGGCTTAGATTGTAAAGGAGTTCGATCACACAAACCTGATCTCCAATTCTGCCCCCAGTCTCCTGCGCTGATGCCTGGTTTCAATGACAAGTTACACCATTGCTACAGAGACCTATAATACAAAGACCCATAGCGAGCCATAGGCTACACTCAGTACTAGGATGGTTGCATAATGTTACGACTCGTCCCCAACAAGGTCCGGCCTTGGAGACGAGATAGAAAGCCGTAGTTTAACTAAGCAATGAGATATATGTATGATATACCTCTCGACACTTGTCTGTTGGCGTATGGTATAGGACGGAGGTATAGTCGCTTGGGAAGATCAGGCAAGCTTATATACTAATGGAGTAAGTTTATGTCGAAGGTGGTGCAAGGTAAGACGAGAGTGAGCACTGGGAGCTCGAGGACCTTTCGCAAAGTAACTTATGAGATATTGGTCTTCGAGTGGGAGAAGATCAGGATCGAGGACAAAGCTCCCCTTTATATACTTCTACAGAAATCTATTTATATCCCTTGAGGTCCAGCTGGAGGTTCAGCTGGAGGCCCAGTTCTTTTCTCGGAGGTCCAGCTGGACCTTCTTATCTGAAACAATCTTGCTTGCCTTCATTACGTAACTCCCTCCTATGATCTCTTATTTCTTCTACTTCGTGCAGGCTCGTGACATGATCCCACCTCAATAATTCATGTTTTTTCTGCATGTATTTTTAAAAAGACGTGAATTAAACCGATTATTTCAATACGCAATTTAATTCCATCTATTTGGTTCCATCCATGTCATATTAAGTAAATAGCCGAATCATTAAAAAAGCACGGAGATATATTGAACTCCTTTAATGCACATGTTTAACGCAGGTTCTATCCATGTTATTAAGTAAATAATAACGGAGTCATGGAATAGCATGGAGATGTATTGAACTCCATTACGTCACGTGTTTAACCAGGTTCCGTCCACAATATTAAATAATTAGCCAAATTATTAAATAACACGGACATGTATTGAACTCCTTCACATCACACCCACTTCGTCATATATATGCCCTGTCCTTCGACCGATATATATGGGTATGATGAAACGTCTATATCTCATTCCACAAGTCACGCCCAATGCATGTTTTGGTATCAGGATGATCCTGAGATAGAGAGTTATCTAATGATACCGGTACCCAAGCATAAGTGAATAAAAAGACCTTCAACCCATGTTCCTAGTAGGGGCAATGTAATCGTTAGTCGCATCGGTCAGCCATTAGTCCGGCTCCTGTTCCCTTTCAGGCCTCGGCTATTCTGTCCTCGTCCTTCCTCGACACCCTCTTCGATTGAGCGTCGGGCTTTTACGCTGACCGGCGTGACGTCCCTGACAAGATCCCAATTACATCGGTCGACACCATGCACTGGAACGGAAGCTGAGTGATAGAGAGTGGACACAAAAGCGGAAGTATTTGTATACATCAAATTAATAACAGAAACACAAGCAACATATATATAGATAAACATATATTCTAATTTTACCAAGTTACTATATACAGATGGTAATGATACAATAGAGGGTTTTTTCCCGTCTATTCAGACAGTACGTCGTCCCGAAGGATGTAGGGGATTAACCTCGAGAGAATGGCCTCTCGAAGTTGTCGGTCCGTCAAGACCGCACCACCTTCCCCGAACGGCCCCCCTTCGGGCACCTCGCCGTGATAATACTCGTACCATTGGCGCAGGTGCGGGCGCCCCAAGGAGTTGAGGTCGTTAATCGACCTGATGGGTTCCTACATCCATGGAGATCGTTAGCCCAGACCGTATTACATGACGACAGCAGACTCGCCAAACCGTCAGGTGAATCCCTTTGGTTCATGACACTAGGTACTGGAACAAACTTGGCCTCTAAAATACCGTAGGAGGAGATGGCTAATGCATTATGACGCTATATGTCAATTGTCAGTAGCTGCCTGTCGCTAATCCCTAGATGGGAGGTACGTACTAGAGCCTCCTGTATATAAGGAGCCTTCTTGATTTCCATCTTTAAACCGGCGGTGGTATCGTCCAACATTGACTTCACTTCCTGCTTGAACTCCTTGAACAACACAAGCATTTCTTCCTTCGTAATGCCAGCCGGCGCTGGAGGACCAGGGGGGCCTGGGGGACCCTGTGGTCCTGCAGGTCCTACAGTTCCTCTCACACCTCGTTCGCCACGAGGTCCAACCTGGCCTGGAGGGCCGGGCTGGCCCTGGATAAGGGTCTGGTGCAAGTGCTGCGCTGTGGACATCGTCAGCATAAAGTTTCAGGGAGTATGATACCGAGTGAGTACATACCTTGAGCTTCATTGACAGCGGTAATAAATGACCTAACAGCACCCCGCTTACGAGTTAAGCTTTGCCCTGGGATGGCACTGGGATGGAAGATATCTTCGTTGAGAGACAAAAGGACGTCATCAGGAACAGGTGTCTCGATGTACCGATTTCGAACGTGAGCTTGAAGAATTGGGTGGGCGGCAAGTACGGGATCTTGATAGACTTGCGAAGGCATAGCGATGCGTACCATTGTGGTTCTTCCTTTGCTGTATAATGAAATAATGTAGAAGAAGTTGGAAGAAAAGGGAAGGCAAACAAACGGATGTTTTCGTCGTGTGTTGTGTGGTTCGCGCGACTTCCCTTTTTTGTTTGTTGACTTGTTGTTCTATTAAATTTATTATTTATTTATGTCCGCGCTGCCGCCGCTGTCGTCGTCGCGTCAGCAGAAACCATACGCGCACGTGGCGGTGGTGGGTGATGGTGCCTCGTCGTACGCGTACCGTCATAGTCTAGTGACCAGTGCGATTATCGCTCGCTTGGGATTGCAGCTTGCAACAAGTCTGCAGGGCTCCTGCCTTCCTGGTTCTCTCCCCTTCAGCTCACCATTTCTGCCACCTCTATAGCTCTATATATATTCCTCCCTTGTATACTCTCCTCCCGGTACGCTGTGCAACTCCAAGCGTAGCTCATTGACATCAGATGCTGCTTCGGTGAAGAAAGTTTGCAACATGAGATGGGATGGGGTCCGACCAGTCGTGGTCTGGTCAACCCAATACGATGATCGGGAATTCAACCGAAGTATGTGAGCAGGATATTTCCTTTCGCCCTTTCCTCTTATCTCGACTTCAAGCTGAGTTGCAGTATAGGCGTCAGCATGGATTGACAATTACCTTCATGTTGGCCACAATACCTGCTTCTTATATAGACTCGCCGAAGAGACAATAACCATCTCATTATATTGACCCCGTTACCTCACACAATGAAGCCCATGCTTACACCCGCTGCTTTGCATGTTACCACAGAAGGGCCCCGCGACGAAGACCATCCGCCTTTCCGTATATGATGGTTAGCCCGTCGCATCAAAGATGAGGATGCATGAAGTGACGATTCCGAGTGCCGAGCCCCTACCCAGTCAAATGATCTGTACAACATCTTCTCCTCGAAGGGATTTATTTGGTACGTATCAATGAATCGCTTTACGGCCTACAAATCAAAAACACACAGAGCTGACTCCTGACTTCTGCCAGAACGGAGTGCACATTGACGGATATGGCTGTATAATCCGGCGATACGGTCCTGTTGATTACCTGGGATCACAAGGCTGTACTGACCATCGAGGATGACGAGTCAAGAATGTGAAGTTTGCAATCAATATAACAGTGATATATTGCAAGGCAAAGTACGGAGACTCTGGGTTCCAGGGAGAAATCATCGTGTTTTTACTGTAAGCAAAGTGATCCAAAACACCGTATGCCTTCAAGCTGACGTATCTGAACAGTGCGTGATGATTATTACCATCATTATCCTCACCCAGTGCAACCTGGAAAGCCAATAGTCGAGGGGATGACGCTAAATTACCAACGGTGTAACAATGGCTGCACTATAAGCAGACAACTGGGATCAAGGCGAAGAAGGATAGCGCCGGCAATGATAGAGTCCTTGGACTCCAAGATGGAATCGTAAGTAGTTTAGTTGAAAGAGTTGGCTGTTTTTATGATGATGGCGTTTCCATTGCCGTGTTCGGACCAAACTATTGACACCAATTGTATCTAGATACAGTACCATGCGTACATGCCGATCATCTTAGTAAATGTCAGGGTCTTTGTAAGCCTCGACGGGCCGCGGTTCGGAGAATTGCTGCCGCCGGCAATCACAGGCTCTTCATGGCAACTTATGGTTATACATGCGAAAACTATGGAATCTCGTAGTGACATGTCACGACAGCACAGACTATCTTTAGATGAACCAATGGTCATATTGAAACTGGACGTCCACGAACGACGTTGCTCTCATCTCCTTTCTTCTCATACTGCAATCTTAGTCAAATCTAAACCACATTCTGTTACTTGCATTACTTGCTAACCGCTATATCCGTTGGCAATGAAGCCAAGGCCACGTGTCCTTGAGCTTCGTGGAGCGGCTGATGTTCCTCAACAGAGGGATACCTTTCGGTTTTAGAGCATTCAAGCGAAGAGAATGGACAATCTGACCCATCGACAAGAAGGCGGTGTCTTGAGAAAGAGTAATCAAAACAAGTTGTTTGTTTACTATAATCCACGAATGGGCTCCATATGATGGATGAGAAGGAAGTACACGAAAACAACCGCCGCTCAAATTTAACGAATCAGTTCCTATTTCTCGTCACGCTAAAGAGTAAAGAGTAGATTCAATAATTCCCCGCTGTAGACCCTGGAAAATTTCTCAGTCCCCACCTTCCGCCAATAGAAATGCCGCGGCATTTCCACGTAGTTGTACCATAGCATCCTTCGTCTTCAGTTCTCAAGTGTCCTTGCTTGCAGTCCATTATCAAATATTCAATATTGACTGAACTGAGCGCACATAGGTTGTCACCAGCTCCTCAAGGCTAATGGGTGACCCCGGGGAAATGACGTAGATTACTGTATCTCTCGGTCCTTCTTTTACCTTCAATACCGCCGCAGAACAAGCCACTAAACACCCGGACCGAAGACAAACTTTGAACAACCGTTTGTTCGCGGGGTTCGCGGGACTCCAAAAAATTCCTGCCATGTTTGATGGACAACCGTCGCGCCTCTGTCATCATTGCAATCGACCAGCAGCGACATTCAACATTATTGAAGAGTGCCTTGTCACCTTCGGCCGGACAGTCTCATCAGGGTAGGATTTTAGACAAGAATAATATATAACTCAGGAGGAAAGAAGCATGGAACGCTTTACATGATAAAAAGCAACTATTCGCTTCCCATTTAAAAACATTGATTCAACTTTCGACCAACTAATTATTCAACTGGCAAGCTCCGCCTGGAAGTTTGAGATGCGCGCAACTCACATTGAGAATCGTGATAACAGCTCGGTGGAAAACAAGCATATCGATCACGTTGAGAGACTCGAAAATGACAAAGGCTCTCAAGAACCTCCTAGTCCCTCTGGTTTCGGTGGTCATTTGGTAGTGGGTCTATCTTCTGCATAGCGAAAACAGGTGTTAACATCTATCCCCTAGGATGAAAAACTTGTGCGAGTAGAAGGTGAAGATAAAGTAACATGGTATCTTTGCTTTTTGATTTCGGCTGTATGTGCATCATCCTTTTTTCTTTTTAAAAAATAAATAATCAAAAGGGTATTAATTGACCCTTAATAGTCTGCCATCGCTGGTTTCCTGTTCGGTTATGACACAGGCGTCGTTGGCGTTGCGTTGCCTTTAGTAGGAACCGACCTAGGTGGTAACGAACTCAATTCTTCGCAGCAAGAAATTATCACGGCAGGTACTACCATCGGGGCCATCTTCGGTTCTGCTATCCTTGGTGGATGGGGTGATCGTCTTGGACGAAAGATGGCCATTTTGATATCTGATGTCTTGTAAGTCACCTCGAGACAATGTCATATGCTCCCACTTACCTTGTTTGGAAAGCTTTACCATCGGTGCCGTGCTCATTGCATCCAGTTACTCTGTCCCACAAATGATTGTCGGTCGAATTATCCTCGGTATTGGAGTCGGTGGCGCAGCTGTCATTGCTCCCCTTTTCATCACTGAAACAGCGCCCACCGCGGTGCGCGGTCGATGTATTGGTGTCAAGTGAGCTCTATACATATTATATGTTAGTGGACTTTTAGCTGACGCAGAGCATAGCGCCTTCTTTATTCCCTTTGGTCAGGTCGTCGCAGATGCTATCGGTGCAGGTGTACAGAATGTGCACAATGGGTGGCGATTACTTTGTAAACTAGGCATTGCACACCTATCTTGTGGTCCGCTAACGCACGGTGACCACTAGTTGCTCTGGGTGTTGTCCCTTCAGTCCTTCAACTTCTCCTCTTCCATTATCTTCCCGAGTCACCACGTATCCTTATCCTCAAAGGAGATACCGACCGCGCTCGTACAGTTTTCCAGTCTATTTATCCAACTGCTACTCGTGACATGATTGACTACAAGTTTCGCGTTGCTCAAGAATACGTCGCTGCCACAACAGCGCTTCAATCTGAGACCACTTTCTGGGAAAGAGTGAAGAAAGTATGGAAAACAGGATCTTACCGACGATCTATCACTACTGTCAGTGTTCTTCAAGCCGCTGGTCAACTCTGTGGTTTCAACACCCTTCTCTATTATGCCGGCACTCTCTTCGGTCTCCTTGGTCTGTCTAACCCAGCCTTGGGCGGTCTTATCCCTGCTGGTACAAACGCCGTCTTTGTTTTGATTGGAATGTCTCTTGTTGACAAAGTCGGAAGACGAGGGTTGATGTTATTTGGCGTGCCAATCATGGTACGTTTCATCATTTTGACATGGGTGTTTTATGGATAACTCATATTGCTTCAGCTCCTTGGTCTTGTGTGGAACATAATTGGTTTCTATTGTGAGTAACGTTATTTCGATTGACCTACAAGTCTCCCTAACCGTCGCGCACAGACTTGTGCAAACCGACCGGAGGATTCCTTGACACTTCTTACAGCTACGACACAACAAACGTCGGTGTTGTAATTGGTGGTATCGTCTTCTTCGTCGTCGGTTACGGTCTCACCTACAGTCATCTTGTTTGGTACCAGGCGGAGTATTTGGCTCTGGAAGTACGATCCATGGGGTCTGGTGTTGCCACCACTGTTTGTTGGATTGCCAACCTTGTTGTCTCTGTCTCATATCTTTCAGAGCTCGAAACGATGACTCCTTCTGGTACTTATGGCTTCTATCTTGGTCTCAGTGTGATCGGCTTTGCGTTCGTCGTGTTCTGCTTCCCAGAAACCAGTAAGTATTCTTAATACGCTAGCTTTTGTCCTTTCGACCGAATGCTGAGAACCCTACCTTCTCATTGTAGAGCAACTGTCGATCGACGAGACATCTCTTTTGTTCGAGAACGATTGGGGAGTCAAGCGATCTGTGCAGATGCGCAAAGAACGACGCGAGACCCGAAAACGATTCCAGGATGCCGAACTCGCCGAAGCTGCCACAGCTCACCTCGAAGCTCGCCAGCAAAAGTCGACTTCGGTCAGTCCTGCCGAACTCTCCAAGTTTATGGCTGGTTTGAAGGGCAACAAGAGAAAACCTTCAGTGTTGGTTAAAACCGCAACTTGAGAACATCCAGCCGGACAAATGAAATTGGGGCCTTTGGTAGGTTCTAGTGTATTGGCTTTCAAAATGTATCTAATTGAAGTCCTTGTACTTTACATATATATGATCTGTATGCATGTGGTAGATATAGAGCGAACGTCCACTAATAACATGTTAATGATATGCATGAGGGGCTTACGAGCGTCGAGCGTGGTCATGCCACTTCTCTTTCTCCTCTTCGATTTTCTTGCATTTATCTTCTCAAGAACACTAAAAAAAAGCACGGTCATATGGCCGAAATAGAATAGGAAGCCTTAATGCTCGGACGGCCTATTCTCTGTAAAAGGGGCAAGAATGCGAAAAAAGTTGTCTCTTTCCCTACCATAACGTCGATTGGTCCACATTTTTACTATAAGTGCATACCCAGTCGGTCGGCAGGGGATCCGGGCCAGAATGATAAGGGCCAAAGCATAACAATCGAAGACGAAAATCAAACAGCTCAGTACATAACAATAATAGCCGGATTCATCAAAGCCGTTTCCGGCACTTGCCGCTCCCAACCTTTTTCCAGCCTCCTCCAACAAGACTTTGCCTTGAAACGCCGCACCGGCAAAGGTAGGAAGAGGCTCGAGCATGATCTCTACCGACGACGTAACTCAAAACGAATCTCTCATCCCTTTTGCTGGAGCTGTAATCACAGCAGAGCCCCGATGGGCATAGAAAAAGGAGAAGAGCATAAATTTAAATTTAAGACTTTTCATCCATTTCTACCAACGTCGACTTGTTCCTTTTTACTACTTGAACATAAAGAACATGTTTTTGCGCCTTGAGTGCCTCAAAGATCCTGGTGTTTGACAAGGCACAAGCATCGGCCTACTGGAATGGAATCTCAGTATCGGCAGATTTCATGTGAAGGGCTTCGAATAATTCAGACACGCAAATACATATTCCACTCGTTAGTTATTGCGTATAAAAAGAACGAAAGTTGCACAGTATTCAAACAAAGATTCATCCCTCCAACCGGTACTCAGGACTGCCTTGAAAGTCTCCAAAGCCCTCAGCATCCGTATCGTCTCCCATCACACCCACTCCAGCATTTCTATTCACAAGGAGTACCAGCCTGCCACAAACAGCGCAGACCAAACCATCCCTTTGAGAGCTCTCAGTTCCCCCTCCATTGATCGAAAGATGGCCCTTTACAAAGGGGGAACGACAGGCTTACGGACTGTGTGAACCCCATTCATGATATCTATAAAAGTTTCGAGGATCTCAAGAAGGCTGAGTTCAAGTGCGTTGAAACTGGCTTTGGTGCCTGCATGGAATGGATTAGGTCTGATCTTCCCGATCTGTGAGTCACCCTTTTGCATTCGATCATTGTCTGTAGCTCATGCCCAATGCGTAGTCCCCTCTTCACCTGTCTTATCCAGTTGTCTGGGACCGACGAGGGTCACATTTCTGACGATACCATTTGGAAAGCCCTCTACACTAACGCCGAGGAATTCAAGAAGCTGGCCAAGTATGGTACGACCTGTCCCGTCCTCAGCCTCTCAAAGAGTTCGATGGATGGCCCGAGGGCCCTAAGGGTGCCCAGGGGGTCAGGCGAAGGACTGAAAAGTGATTGTCCCTCTGTTCCAAGCTCGGTGTCGAGCGATTCCACAAATGCGTATTAGTGTCGAGCAGCTTCACGTACGTATCACCTTACCCTCGCAAGACACCGCTTGTTGACTAGTTAGTGTCTTTAGGTTGAATCTACTGACTGTGTTGAGACCAATTCGCAGGACGAGAAGACTGTCGAGGACATGCGCTGGCTCGCTGAGCTCAATGCGAAACAGAATCCTTCTGCGATGCTTACTAATCTCGGTGTTTCTCCAAGCAATCCAGTAACTGGGAGCACACGTGGAAGGTCGCCTAAATGCGTAAGTCCTACCTCTTCTTCACTTCATTTAACCCATCAGCTAATCATCTTACTACCACTCAGAACCACCCTAACTTCGGTCCCTGTGTCGACCCCTTTTGCACCCGCTTACTCCTATGACTTCACCATCCGCGAAGGCTGAACCTACGAATAATTCGCCCCCTTCCTCGAACATCCACGCGCCGTCCCAGGGAGAAGGTCTTTTACGTATAGCTTTCTGAAGAGAGAGGCAGAAGCGATGCCTGAGGCCGGCCAAGTCTTTGGACATCTCCAATATATGTATGCAGCAAAGCCGTGGTCGGAGTGAAGTAGATAGGTGGGAGGGAAGAATGAGCTACACGTCTCGAAGCGATAAACGCATCGCCCGTTTACCACGTACATTCCTTATATTTTTTCGACTCGTTATATGGGTCTGACTAAAACGTCTATATCTTATTCCATAAGTCGAGAACAGTATTTATGTATTATCATGATTCTTAGATGCATAGCTATCGACTGGTACCCGACCCGAAGTATTTCTCTCAGTCCGAAGGCCCAACCATTTTGTAACGGAACGGCAGTTTCTCAAAACTTTCCTGTTCAACTCCCTTTTCTTTCACGTTCTCCAGCAGACTTCCTCGAATCGGCATTAAGAGCTCTCGCTCTTCTCCACCTTGCAAACCTTCTAGTAGTCGTTACGGCGAATCTCTTGATATATCCGAATGAGAATACGACGAAGAAAGCGACAGTGCAAGGGATGGCGACCTTCCAGAAGTAAGAGACAGGGCCTTCGATTTGATCGAAGCCTGTGAAGTTCATACCAAAATAGGAGGCCTATTATGACGAAGCGAAAGATTCCGAATAATAAAATTTTAATGGTATGAGACGATGGAGAAAACGGGTTGGATTAGGGAGGCGTTGTTTGGTAGAGAAGAGAGTATGTTAAAGAGGGATACGAGAGCAACGTTTAGTAATTGATAACGGACCACAGCACTGAAGGAATTGGTGCTTACGATGAAAGTCAAAGCTATGGACATAAGTCAATCAACAAAACTGATCATGTTCACTACACCAGTTTCGGTACTCACGCAAGAAAACAACAGTGACAATGCTCAATCTTTCCATTGAAGCATTTGTTTGGAAACTTAAGACATTCTTACAGAGTGAGATTTTTGTCAATGTTTTTGGTACAATTCAATTTGGGAGCACAAATAACAATAGACAGAGACTCACAAAGACATAATCTGTCAAATGATCACACGTCGACACAAATTGCTCCAAACTTCCCACAATGATCTCCAAATGATCAATCACATCCTCAATATAGACTTTCGTCAGTGGGGTGAAGAATCCTAAGCTAGCCGTCCCTACGCCTATATCCATATGCGGCGCTCCCAAAGCTGCGAGGTTCCTATGCGACTGATGAAGGTTCATCATCGACAAGACTGAGGCCGCGTCGGTGTCTGACTGCCTAACACCGGGAACAGGAGTGTTGGAACGGGAGGCAGCACGGGAAATGGAGGATGTAGGTGGTGCAGTGGGTGCAATATTATGGGAAGGCATGAATGGTTGTGGTTGAGGCTGGGCGAAATGAGGGATTTCACTCAATGACATAGTTTGCGCGTGCTGGGAACCTCCTGAAGGTGAAAAAGGGTTGTATCCAGCCCCGGCACCCATAGCTGCTCCTGTTCCAGCTGTGCTGGAACTATGTCCTAAAGCATCCTGCTCCTTCTCATGCCCGTCCCCATTCCCATCCGCCCCACGGCCGTAACCCCGACCCACAGCGCTGGCAGCCACTGAACGTTGAATATCTTGGTCACGAATGACGTAGCACAAATGCAGAAGTGGTGTGAGAGAACGGCGAAGGCGTATTAGCTGGGAGGAGAGTACATGAAGGTGACGAACAGTTTCCATCTGCCCGGAGAAGGTTAGCTCCAGTTATGATAAGAGATAGAACGAATATACCTCTGGGTCAACAAGGACTGAAGCTTCGAGCTTCAGGATCTCGTTCTCGAACCTTTGGGATACCTATGCACAATAAGCATATTGCTTCTTCATCTTAAGGGCGACTTACCTCGATAGCAAGATCAACAACTTGGAGTACAATATGAGCCTGCAGTCGTCATAGGTTGTTAAAAGCAACTTACCAGTATCTAGGATAGCCTGTACCAGCATACTAACATCCCCTGATCTCCGTAACAGGCTCTGCTCGTCCTTTAGTCTTGTATAAATAGGGGACAGAACCTCTTTTGTAGGTTTAGCATCCATCGAGATCAAAGTCCCTGTTTTAATGTAAGTTTACTATCTGATAATGACGAAGAATAGGGTTACACACCATCTCTCAGCATGAAAATGCTCAGAATACTCCGGCGAATAGGAACCATATACTCTGCACTCAGTTCTTCAACAGTGAGCTTATGTGCTTGCTTCTCTGGAGTCTACTCCGTACATCAGCATAAATTCCCACACCGGACGTAGCCATTAGCTTACTCGGTGCATCCCTATCGTTTGCCTCGGAGAGATCATACTAGGCTCAAAAGCCCCTTGAACACCCTCAGGCAACCTCGGTTTCTTGTGGTCCCCTTCAAACATCCCTCTCACTCGCTGCGAGAACCGCCTCTCCTTTCCTAGATGTATCCTCCCTTGCCCCTTCCGGTAAGTTCCCTCAGCCATATCATCCGCTAACATGTCAAGTTCGTCTCCTTCAAGGATTTGACTGTGGTGGATAAGTAGTTGGAGATAGAGATGATCTTTGTAGAAGTCGAGTTTGGAGCGGGGAGAGTCCGGTGCTTCGAGAGAATCTTCCACAGCCAGGGGATGTAGACTAAGCTGAAAGTTAGCCACATCCAATAGGAGAGATCTAAGGAGACATCTATGACTTGCCCAAAACGTAAAACCAAAGTCTTTACAACTTCCCAATTCACACCATCAACATGTACTGCTCGTGTATTAGCTTACGTATTAGACGATCATCACATGTACTTACTCCATCTGACTCCTATAGGTTTACCATCCTCATCTAGCTGCCGCTTCCCATGCTCACTATCAAGCCACTCTTGCAGCTTATCTCCGGGAAAGTCTGAACTTTGGTTCATACAATTTTGATCTGGATTTGAACAATAGTCGACGATCTATGGAATGTCCATCAGTACTTACTCAAACGCCTAATAAGCACTCAATAATTCACTTTGATATGTGTCTTTCCTTTCAGATGTCCATAGTTCTTCTGATCTCTCCTGCTTTTCACATCCACACCAGGCTCATCACCTGTTCCAACCGCTGTCGAAGTATTCAACCAGCGACATTGATCCGAATTTCGCCTCGAGCTACTACTCGATAAAGTCGCATGTCGATGCCGTATACCATTCCCTAATCCCGATAAGTCGGTTGCTCTCGATCTTGGAGATCTATCGTGCTTAGTCCACCTATTAAGGGAGGTCGATGGCTGCGCTTCGACATCGACGTCTGTCTGTGATGGGAAAGACGCTGTTCTCATATCGCTTTTGAAATTGCTGGGGAAAATATCGGCTAAGGAACGAACTTGGAATACGGCTAGAATTATATTAGCTACATATATCAACTTTAACATTAAGCCGCAAAGTACACACTTGAAGTACTCGACCTATTTGGACCGAGAGATGGACGTGGTTGTTCGACGCCGGCCATGTTCGTCTTCTTGCAGGAAGTCGAAAAAGCACGGATGAGAGAAGATGGCGAGTTCGGAAAGATTCGAATGTACGTGGGCATATCTCGTCTTAATTCACATGAGAAACTACAAATAGAACAATAGTTAGGAACAGTTATACGTACAGATTTAGATTTAGGCAAATGACGTTGTGGAGCAGCAAACCTTGTTGCGTCATAGGTTTTTGTCATTTTATATAATAATCCAAACTAGGTAATGATGTTGTAGTGACTGTATTCCTGCACGCCTGCGCAATTAATAGGACTTACATCGCCTAATCCTCTTCAAACTTCCCGATTCAAGTCCTGGAGCACAACTATGGATGCTCTGGGCACAAATCCTTCACCATCCTATCAAGAGATCATCAACGTCAGCTCCCGCGCCTAGGTCAGACAGGATATTCGACAACCGCCTTCAATTGTGCTGCCAGTGAGTCTTCAACGACTCCCCCCCTATGAGCACCCCAGCTCTCCAATTTGCTACAGGCTCTAGCCTTTTTATCGGGCCTTCCACGACAACAGTAACAATCCCCTCCTTGCTTTCCCTTCTCAGTCAATTTAAAATTGAAGCAACTCGCCGACTAGCTTTTTCTAACAAGCCATCAGTCACTACTTCTGCAAGTGTAAGATTCCAAAACAATGTCGATACCCTCATAGATTTCAAGTGACAAAATTACGACACCGACCTCCGTTCCACTCTGATTAACAACCATCTCGGCCCGGTCGGGACTAGTATGACCAACGAAAAAAGGGAATACAGACAAGAACTTTGGGGCTATCAACTTTGGGATATGGCTTCTGAATGGGCTTCTCGAATAACATCGAGCACCGGTCAGGAAGGATTCGGTTTGTCAGAGAGAATAAAAGAGTCGATGTTCGTAGCTTGCATTGGAGACCTTGATTGGAGCGACCTTTATGAGCCTTCTGCAGAGGGAGAAGGACAAGGATTTATTTTGAGGAAGGAAAGATAGGCGCGGGAGCTTTGGAAAAAAGTGAAATCGAGGTCAATGGAAAGAGAAAGTGGGAATCCAAGGGTAGAGGTTGGAAGCTGAATAATGTCCGTACTGTCGTAAGATAGAAGAATGTATAAGATAGGGTAGAACGTGGCCAAGGTTGCAGGCTTTCATTATCGATTATAAATCACCTGCTGCCTCGAACGGGAAATGTTGCTCATCAGTAAGAAGCCTGGTCTTGGTCTGCTTTTACACAGTTATATTAACTTGTCAGAACGGCGTCCATCCCTTGATTGCTTCCATCCATATCTATTCATCTATACTCTAGCGTCTCAGCGTATCTTCATTTTCGTCCTGTACCCACCACTTCCAGATCAAGCATAGTTCGTGCCTCAGGCTTTAAGCGCTCCCCTTAATTTTATAACTCCATCCCCTGCCCTCATCAATTCTGCCCCTCTGAATACCCGTCATCGTATCCCTCAATAATTTGACGAGCGGGTTGAAAGGGATGGTGTAATCCTGACTTCGATAGGTGATCCCGCCAATGGATACGACGACGACACCAGTCCCGCAGCCGAACATTCTGTATCGAAAAGGAAAAGGGAGGGGGATTAGTAGGTTATTGGTAAGGATTTAATATGGAGAGCAGAAACCAGGAAAAAGACCCAAAAAGGAGAAACAAAAAGGAAGAAAAGACGTACCCCTTCAAACTGCCATCCTCCAACCCCTCCAAAATCTCCCCCATACTAATATCCCTCTCCACTATTCTGATCTTCTCCGGCATCTCCACATTCCCATCCGCGAACGGGAAAGCCTTTTTGCCCGAAGCATGGTCTTCAAGGAGCTCAATAATGGATTCACGGGTGACACCAGGGAGGACGATACCGTTGTCAAGGGACATGGTTGTAAATTCGAGGTCTACATGGAATAAATTAGAAAGGAAAGAAAAGTTAACGCTAGTTCAGGTGAAGCAGAGAAAGAGTGGATGTTAGGGAAGGGAAAGGGGGAGAGATTAAGGTAGAGAATGAACGTACAGCCATCAGAAGCCTGCTTAATAATCCACATATTCATAGCGCCCGCTTCGGAGATGTAATCTTCCTTGCCGTGCAACCAGAGGGACATAGCGTATCCCTTCTTCTTAGAGATGTTTACTGTGCCTGTGAGTGGCTTAGCCGATGTTTTGATCAATCAAAAGAAGTCAAAATTCTCGGGGCAGAGGTCATGTGGCTGTCACCGAGACCGAGGAGAAGAAGGAAAATCGACTGACCATAGTTCGCTCCAAGCTTGAAACTACCCGTCCCGCCAGGCCAAGCCCTGATAAACTCCTTACAGGCATCCAGCTTCAATCCTTTTCCTTCCCTTTCACTACTCCCATAGAGCCCCAAACCCAGGTTCAAAGACGTCACTACGTACAACAACGCCTCATCCGCGAGAGCGTCTTCTTTGATACCGAATGACTGGGAGGTTTCGAGCAAGGTGGGGCGGATGTATAGGGATGAACCATCGGTGGAGGGTACGATAGGGGTCTCAAGGGAGAGGAGGGAGGAGAAGAGGGAAAGGAGCTCGGTGTTATCCCAGTCGTGCTGTTCAGAGTGTTAGTCGAGCGTTTGGTGGCGGCTGGAGTGGGAGAAAGGAGACATACAGGAAGGCCGAGACGGGCACCGGAACGCTTGAGTCTGTCAAAGTTCTTCTCAGGCCTGAACAATCTCAAATCACCTTGCTCAGATTTATAGCACTGTAAATCCTATCAGTACTCCGTATGGTTCCCCGCCACCTCGTTGTTCATCGTCGAATCAGCTCACCTTCATCCCTTCGAAACAAGTAACAGCATACTGTAAAACGCCTGCCAAGGGGTCAAACGCCAAATCCTGCCTAGGTCCAATTTTGGGTGGACCCCATCCGGTGTGGCGGGACCAGGGGACAGTGAGCATGTATCGACCATGCGATTCTTTGCCCGGGGCCGGAGTGAAATCGGCGGGGAGGCGTGTCAGTTCGAGATTGGATGCGAGAAGAGGCTGGGTCATCTTCGCTATCGGCATCCTTGGTGCTGGTGTTGTAATCAGGTGGGAGAGTTGTTTATAGGGAAGAGGAGATGGAGGGTATAAATCAAGTTCGGTATTTATTTTCGGCGATCAAAATTCAAGATTGTCGGGCGACAACCCATCCGATGGAGTCGAACATCTTTTATTTTCGTTCCAGATTCACGGATCACCGCGGCCTCTGTAAGGACGTTCCTGATCCGTGCCGGGAGTTATTTGCGGACATGTCCGAAGCATTAGATCTTCACGGCTTGGATTCATTGGGTTTGTAAGGAGCTTGAAAGGGAAGTGTTGTTGCAATACAAATGTCACGACAGCCATTAGAAGGGTCCAGGATGTTTTTGAAATCCAATTAGAATTCATTTATAATGACGCGCGAAGGGGGAAGACTGTTTCCAACCAGTTTCATGCCATTTTTGTATTCGTCTATCATCACCCCATCATTAAAACTTGTACGAGCACTTTGGTTCACAACTTCCTCTTTTTACTTTTTTCTAGACCATAACACGGTCTGGGGCAACAGGCGGTCACGGTAAGCATACCACAAGCACGAGGATAACTGTGCTAACTAGAGAGGTTGCCCAAAGGGTTGAAAATGCATGAACCCATCGATCGATGCAAGACCGTGGTGTGGGGTGATCGCCAGCGGATGGCACTTCAGCTGTCAATCTCTTATTCAAATGATTCCCATTTTCTGCTTCCATCAAACTCCTCCAGCACTACACTCGCTGCCTTCTCATTCCACTCTGCAACCCACCAGCAACATTTGACACCATTCTTCCATCCTTCCTCACTGCTGGCGCGAAAAAAAAGTTAGGATGCGGGGTCCCCGGGGAGACGCGTGCCGGTCGCCACACTTGTGGTAACGCCGAAATCTCCGGGACTGGTTCGAGGTGAGATTCAGGGTCTGCGCACAACAACAACAAGGCCCCCGCCCGCCGCCGCTTGTGTATTCGTGCTTGATGCTTGCTCATGTTCCAGCGCGTCGCTTCTCTTCTAATCTCTTCCTCGTTTCCCTCGTATTCACTCATTTCCTATATTCACCCCATCGTCTCCACCCCATCCGCATTCACTGGTAAGCATCATCTCTCCTCTCCTTGCCACACAGACTCCTACTCCCGCACCCCCGCACCCGTGCCGTCTTGCCACGCTTCATTGCCACGTTCCGCTCGACCTTCCAGTACTCGATAAATAATCGCTTACTCTTTTACCATAGTCTCGCATTTCAGAAACAAGTTCCCTCGACGGGGTCATATCCTATCATATCCTCCAGCATCCATCTTGATAGACGTTTAGACTCGCATCAAGTACATTAACAGAACCAACAAGTCGCATCCGTCATGGCAGCTCCGCCCGAATCACTTCAGTCGCTTCCGTCCCCGACGCCGTCCTCATCTTCACAAGCGCATTCTCACTTTGGCTCCCTTCATCTTCAAACACCACAAACGTCTTCCACCCCCAGTACCAATTCTAATCCATCGCCCAACCCGCTGAATGAACGTGACGCTCAAGCAAACTCTGCAAGCACAATAACTGCTGTCCAGCCTGCCGCCTACCTCCCTTCCGTCTCATCTTCCCCGCCTCCGAATCCACCGCCTTACATCCCTCCACCTCAACACGCCATGCCGCCTGATCCGATTCACTCAGTGCCTTCCGCGACAGGTTACGGACAACCGCTAATGTCTTGGGCGAACGCGCCTCCGGGACCCAATGGCTGGAGAAATGGAGGAGGCGTAGCTGGTGGACCGTTTGCAGGATACAGAGGCGGAATCCCGAATGGGAGGCATTTGCCTACGAATCCAGACTACCCGGCGAGGTTTGGCCCAAGGCCAGGTTCGTCACATGGGGAGAGCAGAGACAGAAGGAGGGAAAGGAGAGACAGAGACAGAGACGATGAGAGGGAATTGGAAGAGGAGGTGATTAGTACGATTTTCGTGGTTGGCTTCCCGGATGATATGTCTGTAAGTTCAATTCTTGTCTTCCTTATACGATATGATTGCTGACCGGGCGTTATAGGAACGGGAATTCCAAAATATCTTCACATTCGCACCTGGCTTTGAGGCTGCAACGCTCAAGTTCCCCTCTGGCTCTCGACGTGAACCTACTGCCGCTCTCCTTGCCGAGTTAACCCAACTAGCTGCTCACCAGAACGCGCAAGGAGGGGAATATTCAGAGTATCACCTAGGTAACATCAACCTCGAAGAAGCCATTTCCTCCTTATCTCTGACCACCGCGTCTACCTCTCAATCTACCACTCCCTCAGCGCCCATGTCACTCACCCCTTCGGTCTCTTCCAATCCCATGCTGGCCCCTGGTCCTAACCTGGCTATCCCTCCGTCTTCCGCTCGGCGCCAAACTATTGGTTTTGCTCGGTTCAAAACCCGTAGCGACGCGCTCGCTGCAAAGGATCATCTCCAAGGTAAAAAAATTGACCCTTTGACGGGCTCAGTGTTGAAAGCAGAGATGGCTAAGAAGAATCTACACACCAAGAAGACGACGTCCGGTGAGGAGATTATGGGTTTTTTGTTAAGATCTGGAAGGCTCGGGTTGGTCCCCGGTGCCGGCGCTGCTACTGGTTCTGTTTCTGTCGGCGGGTCTTCAGGTGGTAATGGAGCGATGGGCTCTGTAAGAGATGCTTGGGAATCATGGCCTAACTCCAGCTCGGGTCCTGGATCTGATAAGGATGCACGCCTAAACGTGGACGAGAAAACCATTGCCAACACGTCTTCTCAGTTAAACATCAGTACCAATCCTACTTCGTCTTCCGCCTCCGCCCTTACATCTACTTCGGCTTCCGGTGTATCAACCTCTACATCCCCGCCTCTCAGGCAGACCGATTCGAAAGCCCTTTTAGCACTAGCGGAAGAAGCAGATGAGCTTGAAGGGTGGAGTGTAAACGGCGCCCTTGGGATGGGTATGACTATGGGTCCTCCATACGAAGGGTATTCTTCTGTCTCCGCTCCTGGTCAAAATCAAGCTCCAGGGCAGGGTCAGGGTCAGAGACGATTAGGGAGCCAGCCTGGACCGGCGGGTGGTGCGTATGGGAGACATGGGCATGGGCACGGGCCGGAGTATGGGACGAATGCAACAGGGACGACCCTTTCCGGAGAGCATGTGGATGGTGCGCACGTAGGTGGGATAGGATTGGCTGGAGGCAGAATTATTGGTGCCAATCCCGCTGATCAAAATCCACCTGTGAGTCTTATTTTGCTTTATCATCTCTACTAAAAACATCTGCTGACATAGTAATGACATACAGATCAACACTCTCTATGTCGGTAACCTTCCTGCGGTCTCACCGCCTACCCATCCGCCAGGCTTCCTCGAAGAATCTCTCCGAGCGCTATTCAGTCGTTGTCCCGGTTTCAAACGGATGTCATATAGGCAAAAAATCAATGGCCCAATGTGCTTTGTTGAATTTGAAGAGGTGCTGTACGCTAGTCAAGCGATCAAGGAATTGTACGGCCATAACCTTGTAGGTGTATAATCTCACTATCGATTTCTCCCCCATTAGCAAGATACTGATATGACCAATTTGAACACAGGGCGGACTTGTCAAAGGAGGTATCCGACTTTCGTACTCCAAGAACTCTCTCGGCCAACGAGGTAACAACCACCCGTCTCAAATAAACACCAACGTGTTTGGGGGTATCGCACATAACGTTGCTTTGGCTGGAATGTCCATGACTTCGCCTACCACTCAGCAGCATTCATTACCAAATGGCGCTGTGGGATACGGGCTTCCGGGTAGTTTGGGAGAAGGGAGCGCGTCGTTAGGTATGGGTGATTTGAGGAGGGAATCCGGACCAGGGACAGCCACGGCTAATGGGATTTCTACCGCTACTTCCCTCTCACCAACAGCTCGACCTTTCAACATATCTCTCCCACCCACTTCTCCCCCTTCAAGATATTTTGCCTCTCCACCTCTTAGTACGAGCAACCCTCATAAACTCTCTCCTACCGAATCCGCCTCTGTCTCTGCATCCGCATCTGCATCCACTTCCGTATCTGCAGGTTCTTCATTGAACTCCAACACAACAAACGGTCTCAGTACTACCGGTCTGCCCACACCCGGCGGCGCTGGCGTCGGTGTACCCATACCATCCTCATCCTCCCGCTCGTCCACCTCTGCTCTCTCCACTGCCTCTGCCTTCCAGCCCTTTGGTCAACCATCAACTTCCATCTCGACTAGCGTGACCACCAATACTTCGAGTGGATTCTCGCCCGTTTCTTCTCCGATAAGAACACCCGCGAGTTTTAGTTGGCTGAGCAGTTCAGCTGGAACAGGCGGTGGAGTGGGGTACGGGTATGAATTTGGGGGGAGTGTACCGTTGGGAAGTTTGAATGGCGCTGCTAGTGCTTGGGGACAAAGTGCGGAGAGGAGGGACTAGAGTGACGAGCTCTAGCGAGTGCAGATGTTCTGTCAACAATAAGCAAACAAAGCAAACAATCCATCATTTATCATCCTTCGAGATTCATCGTTTCTGCAATCTCCTCATTACCTTCTTTCAAACATACCCAGTACGAATATAACAATCACCCATATGTCTCTCGATAGCATTTTCCTTAATCATTTTGCCTTTGGCGCTCTTTTTCCGTCGCCAGCCCAAGTTGTCGCGCATCAAATCATTATTTCGGGTCTCTGGTCTCATTCTTCTTTCATCAAATTGCTTTATCGGGTTTCGTTTTTCATTCTGAAACCCACCAAAAAAAACCATTCCTTTCTCAGGTATTTGACTAGTCTGCTTTCGTTGTTATTTTTTTCTCTCTCACCATCTCGCAATGCTGCTACCAGTTTACACTCAACATGCAAATGCCATACATTATCATTTCTACTTTACACACTTCTTGTTTCCTTTTTATACTATTTTGCCTTGCCATTTTTGTTTACCTATCTTTACTCTATGTGCATAGCGCAATGTTATCGATCTGTATCTGTTTCTTTGCGACTCATTGCAACTTCCCAATACATCATGTGACAATGAATGGTTTGTTTTGTCCGTTTCCAAAAACCTGGTCTACATACATAATTTACTCGAGGGATGCGAAGCACAGTCATAGATCGAACATATCACATCAATGGCCGACGACGGCTGGTGGTTCAAGTAATGACATCAAGCTTTTGTTAGATGTTTTCGTCGTCGAGCCATTCGTTGGGACTCGCCCTATGCTTACATACGTACAAGTCGTTCTCTTCTTTGTGGATGCTGTCGCGACATACATTATAGCAAACACGCAGCGGAAACATACTCACGCAAGTGAAAGTCACGATCAGCGTAATGTAGAGTCGAACAAAAACCACGCACAACGGGGCGGTGATGGACCCGAGTAATCTCCTGGATCGAGTGCACAGCTTTGTTTGGATACCCGTGCGAGGGTCCAAGCACCCATCACTACATGATCATTGATGTTTTTAGCGCTTCTCTTTTCTCTCCGGCCTTTCACCCATCTCCCCGTAGGCGCCCCCACGTCCTGTCGGTTCTTCCCTCCCCAACGGGCTGCAGGTTTCCCCGCCCTGCCCTCCTACACCGACCCCCTCTTTTCTCCTTGTCCCCTTTCTCGTCTCCCCCCTAATAGCGCACTTAAATATCTTACCTGTATATATGCTCATCAAATAGTCACCCCTATTCCTTTCTAGAATACCATTTAGCAAGATGGGTACTTAGATATCATTCAGGTAGTAGTAGCGAGCAAAGAAATGTATGTGTCCATAGCTCGCTTGAAGTACTTTCCCTCGATCTTTGATGTTTAATCATCCCTCGTACACTTTGTGAACTCTTCCAGTAACTAGCTTTACAAGAAACTTGAGGCGAAAAGAAGCTTGTGAGCCAAACGAGAGACAAGCGATGAGCAGATGGACAACGAATGATACATGCCAAAGCCCGTTGATAATGTTTCAATACCCAGTTATCAACCCTCTCCGACCAATAATCTAACTGTTCACTAAACTAAACCAACACAAGACAATATGAGACGCAATTAATTTCAAAATCTATCCTCTACGCCTTTCTCCCCGTTTAAGCCTTCGACCGCTTTTCATTTTTGTAGTCATCCTCATCATCGGCGCTGCCAATCATAGGTGGCGGGGTGGGAATGTTCTTCTGGAAGAAAAAGTATCGCTTGAAGAACCAGGGGACGCGGACGCGGGCCTCATAAGATACGAATTGCGCGGTTGGGACGGAGAAGACCTCTGTAGGGAGGGTCAGCGCTTGTCGCCAAAAAGAGAAGAAGGTAGGAGAAACACGTACGATCGATTTCCTCCAGGGTCAACTGCTTGGTCTCCCTAACGAATAAGAAAATCATTCCCCATGCAATCAAATTGAGACCAGCGTAGAAGCCGAAAGCACCGGTAGAAGTCATGACGGTTCGCATACGGGGGAAGGTTATACTAAGGACACCGGCTATATAGAGAGAGGGAAATGTCAGCTTGGGTTATTTGCAGGGATCAGCCAAGACATACCAAAGAAGTTGTTAATGAACACCACCCAAGCCATACCCTGTTCTCGCTGAATAGTAGGGAAGACTTCTGCAGAGTACTGGAAAGCGACGGGACCTTCACCGAGAGAATAGCAGATAGTGAAAAGGTAGACAAAGAGTACGACAGGACCGATTTGAGAGCCAACGCTGCCGCCCTCTTTGAGAAGAGAGAGACCGGCGGCGAGAAGGAAAATACACATGAGTGGGAAGGTCTACTCAAATGTTAGCCTTCGAGAGACAAAAGAGTTTGGAAACGCCACTTACAATTAAACATAACCTCCTTCGGCCAACAGTATCGATCAAGAACAATGTAGGGATAGTGAACACGACTTGGACGGCACCGTAACCCAGAGAGGCATAAAGAGCCTGGGTGTCTGTATAACCGACGTCTGTGAAAATGGTTGAACTGTAGAATGAGATGACTACAAGCATTGTAAGTCGAAGCCAAGGGAGGAATGGAGAAAACTTACTGTTGATACCGCACATCTGCTGAGCAAGCATAACAGTAGAAGCACCATAGTTCGCCCTCCTGATCCTAGGCACCTTGAAACAATCCCATAACCTGGAAAAGTAGTTGGACCCCTTAGCCACTGTGAGCTCTTCCTGGTAGATGATGTGAGAGTAGTAGTAGTCCCTTGCGGCAATGATGGGGTGGGCACGCAGACGGAGGAAAGAGTGGAATGCCTTGTCGTACTTCCCGTGCTTCATGAGCCAACGAGGAGATTCAGGGGTAAACCAGATACCGAGCATGAGGATGAAGGCGGGAATGAAAGCGGAGGCGAGCTGAAGACGCCAGGCGATTTTGCCGGTACCCTTGACGATAACATTGGCAGCGAAACCAAGGAAGATACCTATTCATCATTAGCACATGTTGAGTTGATCAATTTGATGGATTAGATGACTCACCAGCAACGACCCAAAGCTGCCAGAACATGACCAAAGCGCCTCGAACCCTAGCGGGAGCAATCTCAGCAGAGAAGATGGGGACGGTAGCATTCTTCGCGCCGATACCGATACCCATGACGAAACGAACAGCAAAGAGAGCTTGCCAAGAGTGAGTGAATGCGGAAGCGATGGGTGTGGCGGTAAGACAACAGGCAGTGAGGAAGATTTCTCCTCGACGACCGAGGTAGTGGTTAAGAGGGTCGACGATAAATGCACCAATACAACCGGCAGTTAAGAAGATAATTGAGTTGACCGCACCGACGATCCATTCGTCTCGGCCTTTACCCGCAATACCGAATTCTTCCGGGAAGGACAAGTTGGCGCCGTTAGAGCCGGTTTGATCCCAACCTGTTTTGAATTAGCCACGCTAAATGAGCCGAAGAAAAGTAAGACGTACCTTGTGTGGCAGCGCCGATAGCACAAAGGGCGATCGAGTACCAGAGCATCCAAGGACCGTGCCATTTGTGATCCCTTTCGTATTCAAGAGCAGTTCTTTCCTCTGGAGTAAGCATACCGATGGTGTCGAAGTGCTTGCCTTCTCGGGCAACAAGGGCAGCCCGGCCAAAAAGATCGCTATATTCAGCAAGATTGTGACTGTTGGCGAAAATCTGAGCATCCTCGACAACCTTTTCAGGTGTGTAGCGCTAAAGAAATGTTAAAAACGGTTTCCGGCCAAACTGAAAAAGAATGAACAGAGGACATACTCTCAAAGGGTTTTGAATGATATTGACGGCTGGCGTATGGTGGGTGCCCTTGTCCTCAATATGAGACGCCTCAACGCCCTTGGTCTCGTCGTCGTAGGAAGACGAAGGACGAGGAGGAGAGCTCTGCTCAACGTGTATGGCGTCGGCCTTGTAGTCAAGCGTGGACATCGTGGTGATGGTGGTGCTCGAGGTAACGGAGGTAGAAAGGAAGAGTGGCCAGGAGTGGAAGAGATGGAAGGATAGAATAGAAGAGGAAGTGGGGCCGTTTGTCCTTTCGAGTGTGGGGCCGTTTATACGTTTTATTTGTTCGGAGGGGGCAGGGGGCACAGCGGGGAAGTCAGGGGCAGGATGCGGGATGTGTCCGCGAATGGCCTTTCATCATCTCCAGCGGCAATTACTTGTCATGGGGCCTCCGGGGCCTACTCTCTTGGCTTTTGCTCGCTATTTTCCTCTGGCCATGTGCCATGCGGGTCTGTTTGGTCCTGCGCAGATGACAGCATCGGCATGGGCTCGGCGAAGCGAGGTTTGGGGACTTCTGCCGCTTCAGCTGGGGCACCCACCCTA
Source organism: Cryptococcus neoformans H99 (assembly GCF_000149245.1). Lineage (NCBI taxonomy): Eukaryota > Fungi > Basidiomycota > Tremellomycetes > Tremellales > Cryptococcaceae > Cryptococcus > Cryptococcus neoformans. The sequence continues at coordinate 907,928 of NC_026758.1, read as the reverse complement.
TGTGAGGGTTCAGGGAACCAGCTTGGTGCCTCTCGTGCCTCACCATGCGGAGCAGGAGTCCGATCACTTTCTCAATGCTATTTTAATCATGTCCCCGATAAGCATTTTTGGACTTTTTGGCCTATGTTTGGGCAGTTTGGAAGCTGTTTTCCCTGTTTTCTCCCTGCCTCCACCCGGACGCCAAAAGGTGGTTGTCTCAAGGTCAATTATATCTGGGCTTTTTTGGGATATTTAATGAGGAATTTAGCGAAAATTGGCTCGAACGCCTGGCCCTCACCGCCAGTCCCGCCGGCTACTCGCCGCTCCAATTGACTTTTTCCCTTTTTATTCAGTTTCCCCCCCCCCTCGCGTATATCACATCAACCAGCACTCATTCCATCTATTTTTTCCCTTGCCGCCGCGGTTGTGCCAAGGTTTAAAATGGAGCGTTCCTAGTCAGCGGATTCGTGAGAATAATGCAATTCGGGAATTGATGGATGATGTGTACAAGAGAACAACGTCCAATGAATCGCAAAAGTGGGATCTAGAGTAACTGGTAACTCGTTCAACTTGGCACACGATCGAACCCTGGATACAGGTAAATACATCGGATACGGTATCTCCAAAGCTTTCAGGCTTCACGCTTGATTTGCCAGCCTGGGTTTGGCGCCCCATGTTTCATTACATATCTGCTCTACCCTTTCCCCCTCGCTTCGCCATTTCTTGTCTCTCGTCTCGTCCCTACGCCCATCTCCATCCTCCATCGAAATCTTGGCCTCTGTCCCAGTCTCCCCAGTCTCCCCAATCTCGCCCGGCCAGCTTCCCTAACTTCCCCGACTTCCCCCAATATCCGCAGCTTCCCCAGTCCCCACTTTCCTTGATTTCCCTTTCTTCATGCAAAGAGTACAGATATTCATAGCACAAAATGCATAATTACAGCGCGCAAAAAGCAGGTAAATAAAGAGAGAGCAAAACCAGACGATTGGAAATGTAAACTGCATGTATTTCAAATTTACAATTTTATGGCTTTTCGCTTTCTCTTTCTCCCTTCTTTCGTAATTATCTAATTAAATTTTATTATTAGACTTCAATTCGAATTACCCCGTCTTACCCCGAGTATACAACGACGTGAGAGTCGTCTGTAAACTGGCGACCAACAACTGATTTTATGGACCCTCGCTACGAATCCATATATGGAGTATGGACGACGGATGCGAATTGTCCTCATTGACGAACTTTTGGCGCTCTATTATTCTCAACTAGGCACCAAAGGACATTGCTTAATCGTCCTTGATCATCCTTTGCTTCATTATTACAGCCTAATACAGTATTCGAAATTGAATTCTCCCCTTCAAGTTCACAGTATCTTGGCTCTCCTTACTCAGTCCTTCGGGCCATGTATCCTCTCAGTCTCTTCACTCTTCACCCCTCAATCTATCTTTTATCTCATTTTCAGTTTCTCTCCCAGTCATTAAAATATTCAGTGTCTCTCCAGACGACCAGACATGTGTCGCGCCAGTTCATTCTTCCTGATTACCTCCCTCTATGTCCTGCGATTAATATCACTACCGACAGTGTCTATCACCGCTCCACAAGTAAATGTATTGCAATTTTGGTCGTATTGACGACAATTCTTCCACCTTTGATCGCACCGTCGGGATTTGGAACCACATCCTTCCAGGGTTGGCAACTACCTACTTCGGAGGACAAGCCATTTGGGAAAAGATAAGTTAAGGATGAGGCAAGGAGGACAGGTGGACAGCAAAAAGATGAATGCTGGGAACTCCTCAGATGTTGATCGAACCATCGAAGCAAAACCGGTTCCCCAAAAGGTAGGACAAAACCCGTTAACTACTCCTTGTCAAGATGTCAACGTAAGCCATGATTGCGTCACCTGAGAGTATGGCTCAATGTACTCCGAACTTCGGGAAGAAGGACGGTGCAAGTCATAGTCATCGTAGTTGTCCGAGCGCGTGTTTGCAGGACGATGGACCGAATCTTCTGGTGTATAGACATGGGTACATCGACTTCCGATACCTTCATACGATCTTCTATATTTCAATTCACCTTCAGGACTTCTCGTCGTCGAACACGTATTCCTTCTTATTGAGGCAACTTTGCAAGTTTACAGTTGCCCTTTAGATTACCGTTGAAAGTTCAGGGACATCCGCCCAGTTGACCCGGACTAATATTCATAGAGAATATTGGTAGTTGGCGAGATCGTGTGAGCAGAGTGCCGAGGCGGAGGTGTGCTGGCAGCAGGATAGGGAGGTCAGGGACGTGAAGGGACATGGTATATCTATTCTTCTGTACATCTGTACATCTGTTTCCCTGGTTCTTTTTTTCTTATGCAACAATGCAACAAAAAACCAGTACAAATAACAATATGCACATTATAAGTCAACAATTACTGACGTAAGCATACACTATTATATGTATGGCTCTCTTCGTCCGCAGCTTGAGTGCTGCCCAATGGACTCGATGCATAATCTATATGTGCCGAGCGTGGTCAATGCAGCGAAAAATATGAAGGATGCTATCTATCTTTTACAGCAAGTGCCACACTCTGACGCGTCCGGCCATTTTTAACGCGTTTGCGTTAACATGAGTTCAGCTCGGCGCGTTCATTTCTTGCATTTCACTCTACCTTTCCAATTACTTACCTTAGTTTACGTTACTTCTCATTTACCGAAAAGCCACCGGCAGCTATTGGAAGGATGTCCACAGTGACTTTTGAAAACAGTAAGTGCCGCGGATGCTGTGGAGTGCAGAAGCTGACGGGGCTGATTAGTCTTTCACGGTGATTCTGCCGACTTGGGAAGTGAGTTCTGACGGGCTTTAAAAACGGTCATGGGATATGTATGCAATGGGTGGACTAGAAGAGGGGGATTCGTGCTGTCTGGTGGACTTTTGGGCAAGGATTGGTTGCGAGGGGCTGTGGAGATCGGATGGCATGGCTTTGGGCACCATAAGTCATGGCCGGATTGATCTTGATGAGCTTTTCGAGAATTCTCGATCATCGTCCTCTTCCCATCATCAATCATGTGCCTTGCTGCGCTTGATTAAGTTGGAGACAAAGAGCTGACCTACCTTTTAGAGCTCCGTTTTAACCCCGTTGGATTTGGGTGGAAGGCGTACCAGAGCGAGGATAACAACCCCACAACTTATAACGGGTCTGATATCAGACATGCCACTTGGTTCCGGTAAGTCGATGTCGTCAAAATGGCCTTGCTGACTGCCACCTCCAGAGTCGCCCGTCATTTTCAACTTCGACTAGGTATGCGAAACTCTGAAAAGCCTCGGATCTCGTTTGACGGTTTCAAGAGAGATGTAAGTGGCAAATTTTGACGTAGCTATTTGTCATCGCTCATACCTGCTTCTATTGCAGGATTTGGATAAGATTAAGCGAACTCTCCAAGAATATTTCAACATTACGCTTGAGACGAGAGATACAAGTTTGAAGGGATGGAACTGGGGTGAGGCGCAAGTGAAAGGTATGTGCAATCTTATCCATCGAATCCCGAGCAGACTAACAAATTGATAGGGAGTGATCTAGTCTTCCAAGTTCAAGGCAAAACCGCGTTCGATGTTCCCCTCTCCCAAGTCGCCAACTCCAACATTGCCGGCAAATACGAAGTCGCGCTCGAATTCAACCCTCCTTCCAATTACAAATTTGACCCCAAAGATCTCAATAAGCGTCCTCCTGACGAAATGGTTGAGATGCGTTTCTACATTCCTGGCAAGAGTACGAAAAAGGCTGGTAGCGATGCTGGTAGTGGTGGCGAGGAGACAGAGTTGGATGAGGAGGGGAATGAAGTCAGTGCGGCGGATGCGTTCCACAGTTTGATCAAGGAAAAGGCGGATATTGGAGCTGTCGTCGGGGATAGCATTGTGGTGTTTGAAGACTGCTTAATCTTGACACCCAGGTAAGTTCATCCACTTGCTATCCCTTCGAAACAATCGCTGATTTATTTGTAGAGGTCGATTCTCTATCGAAGTTTACGCCGACTCCATCCGACTTGTCGGTAAATCCACCGACCACCGAGTCCCATTTACTTCTATTCACCGAATCTTTCTTCTTCCCAAGCTCGACGATTTGCACGTTCAGCTCGTCCTTGGTCTCGACCCTCCTATTCGACAAGGTGCTACTCGATATCCCTTCCTTGTCGCACAGTGGCCCAAGGATGAGGTCGTCAATGCGGAACTCAATCTCACAGAGTAAGTTACATTGTTATTTCCATTGATATGTACTGATCAGTCGTAGCGAGGAACTCGCACAGTACCCTGACTTGGAAAAAACTTATGAAGCGACAACCTTCCAGGTCGTCTCTCGTGTGCTCAAAGCATTGACTGGAAAGAAGGTGACACCCCCCGGAAGCTTGAGAAAGTGAGTTTCTTGCCATCTTTTTACCATGCAAACACAAGCTAATTCACTTCTCAGCGCTCAAGGCCTCAACGGTATTAGAGCTAACGTCAAGGCTGTCCAAGGAGAACTCTACTTCCTCGAAAAAGGTCTCATTTTCATCTCTAAACAACCCATCCTTATCGATTTCTCCAAAACCGACAGCATTTCATTTTCACGTGTCGGCGGTGGTGTCGCTTCCGCCCGAACATTCGACATGCGCGTCGTGTCGAAGACTGGAGGCGCTGATCACGTGTTCAGCGCTATCAACAAGCAAGAAGTCGGGCCGATCAGCTCGTTCTTGCAGTCGAAGAACATCCGACTCAAGAATGAGATGGAGGAGGCAATTGTTGATATCGATGAGCCGTTTAGCGACGATGATGAGGAGATGGAAAGTGCTTCTGAAGACGAGAGACCATCGAGGGCAAAGAATGACAAATCGAAGACTAAGCCTGTGAAGAAACTAGCCGATGATGATGAAGATGAGTCTGGTAAGCGGCCCCTTCCCCTCTCCGGTTTTGCTCATACAGTATATTGTTTGCTGATGAAGCCATGACAGAAGATGAAGACTTTGAAGATGAATCTTCTGACGGCGGCTCACCAAGTGAATCTGATTCTGACGACGATTCTGGCATGGCTTCAGATGCAAGCGATCCTATGATGGAAGAACTGCGGAAGAAGACGCAAGCGAAGCGAACGAAGGCAAAGGAGACAAGTGGGAGTGGGAGTGAGGAAGAGAAGCCGAAGAAAAAGAAGGTGAAGAAGGATGACGATGAATAAAGGGCGTGAGATAGTTGAAAGGGGATGAGAGACGTCGGTGTTCCAGATGTATCATATGATGTATGGCTATAGATCGTTTCGGGAAAGTTAGGCGAGCCCGAGTTGTTCCAGTTCCACAAGTCACACTCACATTGCATGGTGAATTACACATTACATGGGTACTGACGTACGAGGAAGGGATTAGATATGACGATGAACTCCAACGCAGAGCAAGCTTCTTTAATTTAACGCTATACAAACCAAACGGATTATGGGTATCCACATTCAAATGACGCGCACCACAAGTTGTTGACTGAGGAATAGGATTATTCGAGAACTGAAAGAGGTAAGAGAAGAAGAATAGGAAAGGAAGACAAAAGAGAAGAAGAGGAGCATGATCATCTTCCCCCCCCGCTGGCAGCTGAAGCGCGTGCGAAGATCGTAAATGTACTGCTGTCCTCCCATTATCAAGTCGTCGTATTGTACCTCTTGTAAGGTACCTGAAACGACCAATTAAACCTTCTGCTCACTGATGACGACAGTAGTATTTGTACTAAAATTATGGAATGAAAACCTTGTGGGAAAAGTTATCAGCAGTTCATAATAAACTCTTAGAATTGATTATCCTTCGTCATTCATCATGCGTCATTATTATCGACAGCAGCCGTCGCCGTCCGCCGTGTACCCACAAATAAAAATGGAACGCCGTCTGTAGTCTTTTCATTACTTTTCTACCTGTCACATGTCGAAGTAAGACCGTGTATTTCCTTCCTCGTTTTCTGTGGTCTTTTCCCTCTCAAGATCCCACCAAGCACTAGGAGCATTATCCATAGAGGCATCCGCTCCACAAGTGTGGAGCATATGATTTGGGACTTGGTAACCTTCCAATTTTGCTTCCGCGGTGAAGATGTACAAAGCGAGCCATTTTATGGCGATAATCCAAAATGGGCCAAAAGATTGCCAGGTGGCCAAGTGAAGAAGTAAACAAGCCAGAGTCTTCTTCCGGCTTGTCCTTCGCCGACCACTTTCGCTCTGAACATCTATCGTGTAATTTATAATGCACTCACGTCTTCATCATACCTTCTTCCGATCAGTCTATAATCCAGGATACGTATCAAACGCGACAGAAAAGAACATATAAACCCCATACATGATGAAATCATGGCAAATCAAAGCCAAAGGAGGGAGGGGGAATCACGCACAGCGTGGAAACCCTATCACACTACACTGCCTGAATTCACTACTAACTTGAATCTTTATCGCCGAGCCAAATCCCTCACTTCCTCGATCAAACCCTTTTCCTTCTTCTTAACCATTGCCATCTTCAACTTCTTCTTCTTCCTCTCATCTTTCACCTTCTTCCACCCAATCTTACTCAACCTCCTCTCCAGTTCTCCTGAGAGACGCATCTCTTCAAGGGTCTTCAGATCTCCCAAAATGGGCTCATTGCCGATCATGACGATTGGCGAGTCCGCTGTAGCCGGCAGACCTAGACGAGCTAGGATAGAAAGAATAACATCACGGTCTGGCCGGGAGTGGAGAGGGATGTAAGTGATATGTCGGTTGGATGAGTGGGAAGAGGCGATGATATCGATTACGTCATGTGGGGGTTGTTTACGTCTATCCAAAGTGTGAAGAGGAGGTTAAGGACAAAAGGAAATGAGAAGAAGAGGGAATGTCAGCCAAACGCTCTTCTGTTGCTACCCCTTCCCGAAAATTGGGAAGAGGAAATACTGAAAGATAAGAGGCGAGCTCACCCATTACCGCCAAACCAAACGACAACCTCATCGTCCCACTCACTCTCAATATCCTTCAACCACTCCTCTCCCACCTCTCCTTCCTCTTTCCCTTGCTTATCGTTCGTGCCACCCAACCCAGCCTCTCCACCAGACTTCTTCGCCGCTGCACTAATACCAAGTATTGTGTTCGCATCCAACGGTTTCGAGGGATCAACGTTCTCAGGTAAGATGTTATACTGTGAAGCAAGGATGTACGACTGAAGAGCGAGGAGTTCATGTGACGCTGGGATGGGCCGGGGGCGGAGGGCTGGGCGGGTGGTTTTTGGGGGGGCTAATTAGATTGAACGAAAGATAAAGACAGATGTTAGGATGAATTACACATGTCATATTGAGGGGATAATATGGAGATAATGTAAACTTACGAAGAGCATGGTGTTGTTGAGCTTGCACTTGAACCATATCCTTGACTTCCTTGACCTCTTGAACCTCCTGCACTTCCTTGTTCACCTCAGTTTCCTTCTTTGGCCTAATCCCTTTCAGCATCCACGCCGTCTTCATATGAGATGGCTGATAATCCCTGTCCTCTCCCATTCCCTCCCACTTTAACAAGTTTACACCGACCTCGAAATTGGCATATTGAGCTTCAGGAATGAATGCGATCCGTTTCGCCATACCTCCCGGAAAAAGTCTTGGTGGCCTGGCGGAGGGGACAAAGATGACAATAGCGATGGTTGTGAAAATAATGCAAACCAAGAAAATGAGTCGCAAGATTGGCTTCGGGACCGTAAATGCGGATTTGAAAGAGTGGAAGTGTGAGTTAGAACTTGAGACAAGGTTGATTGGTGGTGCGAGCTGTAATTTCTCCTGGTCCAAAACTCGGCACGAAGGGGGCAAAATGCTGATTGTGGAGCTCTCAGGAATAGACTCAAGATCTTGAGCAGCATAATAACCATTCCCACGTCGCCCATGCCCAAAAGAAGGGTAGGCAGAAGGTACGAAAGCGAAGCGTCCTTGCTGGGGGATACGTGGAGAGCGAGCTTTGAGGGGTGGTGGCGTGCTGTGTTGACCATCGACGGAATATTGAGGGATAAACTCGGAAGGTAACAACAGAGATTTGAGCGAAGTCAGACCGTGATTGGGATCAAGGCTAGTTCGTGGGCCGCGCGAAGGGGGCGAAGGAGGAGGGGAGAAAAGATATTGGTGGATAGGAGAAGACATGTTGGCTAGGAAGGATTCGCGCTATGAAGCGGGGCTTGAAGTGGTGACAAACCGTCAAGGTCGATGGATGGGGATACGTAGCTACGTCGCTGTCAAAGCGGTATTCGGTGAGTTCGGTCAACGAACGGTGGTGCTGATCACCTCTCAGAGGCTGTAGCTGATCTAGTACGAAATCAGAAGAAGAATGAGATGAAGATGGAGAGACAAAATACGAAAATCAAAATCAGAGTAATTGAAAGATGAGACATAACATACGCGACTGGCTCCTGCAGTCGAGGAGAAAGTATCTGGGAACTGGGAAATCCTTGTCTGCCACATGACAAAAAAAAAAATTCACGAACGACGCGACCTCGTTTCCTGGAAAGACCCTGAATTCCTTATAATGTTACAGATCACGCGCCGAAAAGCGGGATAAATAAGAAACTTTCTTCACATACACCGGCTTGTATGAGTTTATCGCTACTTTCGCGTTGCTGCTGTACCAATATTTACATTGCTAGCTCTAAGCAGCAAGCAAAAAAAGACCAGGAAAAGACTGGTACGAGGGATGCGGAGGGGAGAAGTGGCAAATTACGGTTTATTCGCGAATGACAGGTGGAGTTCAATCTCCCTGACATCCCCCCAGGCACCAAAGGGGTAGATAAATCAAGGAGAGGGAAACAATGTAATGTTCGACGCGTAAACATATCTTCGACACTTTCTGTTAGAGATGGCTGGTAGAAATAGATTACCTGGACAAATCGAGATGAGGTCAAGTAATCGTCTCACACCATGGAAAATAGCAGCGATGATAGAATACAAAACACCATGCATCTGAAAGCCTATGCCCAGCTAACGCTACCTTCTGAGGTTGCAGACCTCCTGTACCGACTTCCTGATTCGATAGACTGGAATGATGATGCGTCAGGGCCGTTCGTTGGAAGTCCGGAAAGACTGTCAAAGAAAAAATCATCGGAAAAGGATCCATTCGAGTTAGAACCACACTTGGAAGTAATCGGAGAGAATGGCGGTTCCAAATGCCCTTCTGCTGTCGACTGCCTACTAATCGAATGGCCGCTAGTCACCGTTTTTAATGTATTTCCAATACTCATCCCAGCCTCCCACGAAGGCATCACTCTCCGCAGGCGATTCTCCAGCTCTTCTACATCACTCCTCACCACCAAGCTCGCGCCACTCGCCTTCTTCGTCTCCTCTTCAATCCTCATTCTCATCACATCCCATACCTCGTCTCCCCATCCTTTTCTACTCTCCTCTGTACTATCCACCCATTCCCCAACCAATTCCCGGTTAGTCACTTTATTATCCCGTCTCTTTCTCATGTCCCCTTGCCCATTTGCTTCAGCTGTAGCTTGGCGTTCATTCAAAAAACTGGATTTAGCAGAACGGTAATCCATTCCATAAATGCCCCCCAGGGAAGTGAGCAGGTCTTTGCGCCGCTTTTCGAGGGCTCGCAGGTTATTGCGCTCATCAATGAGGGATTTGCCGGCATTGGAGAAGAGAGTTTGAGAACAGGTGTTGGAAAGGAGAGATTTGGATTTGAAGATCTTTGCGAGAGGAAGCCTATTCTTGCGCCGTTTATGGGTGGCTGTTGTTGAGCCCGAACTCATGGAGTTGAAGTGACTACTCTTGTTATTGCCAATGTTTCCGCCCTGAAAACAGCTTTGAATGGTAGCCGGAGTGACAAAAGAAGGACAGAGGGATGTGGTATCGTAAGCCGACGACAAAGACATGGTAAGGTAAGATGCTACTGTTTACGCTACGGGTTGCGATCAAGATAGATTGTGACGTAGAAGGTCGACTTGTGGGATAGAGAGGGGGAACTGATGGTCTAGAAGAGAAGTATATTAGGGCTAGCATTCCATAAGTCGAGTCAACGATACTCACCTAGTCATCCATCCTTTTTATCAATTGTCCCCTCCAGGCAGAAGAAAGGATACACGCGGGAGCTTTTCCTGTTAACGTTATGTCCCCGCCTGAGGTATATGAAAGGGAAAAGATGGTCCCTCCCATGTTCTTCTAGCAGCCTACTGATTTAACCGCCACAACAATAGTGCAGAGTTGCTGTAAAATCCAAGGTATGCACACTGTCATCTTTCACTTCTGCCCTCGGTCCCTCCGCTCAACGTTGACTGAAATCCGTAAGACAGAAGAAACGGTATGGCATTTCTAGTACACGATTACATCACAGTCCCCTATTTCCCATTATTTACTTTATGACCATTATCCCAAAACTCAAAGATGCCCATATACCTGACCCCAATGATATTTATCCGTTTAGCAACCCAAGTTCACTCCTCTTACCATCAGAAGGACGCCATTGCCTAAATCTCATTAATCATGGATTTGAACCTTGATAGCTCCTTGAGAGGGATCAGCGGCGACATGGAAAGCCTTGACAGCCTCTTTCAAAGTGAAACGGTGGGTGACAAGTGGTTTCAGATTAACGAGCCCGCCAGAGACGAGTCGAATTGCTTTCGGGTACTGTATGAGGGTGTTTTTGGACATCAGCAAGGGCTTCCCAAAGGAGCTTGATAAGGTATGGGGAAAACTACTGACTTGATTGTTGTACCTGTACTGGAACTGAAGATCAATTTCGCGGGCACTGCAATAGCCAAATGGGTACTGACAAAGATAGTATCAGCTACTGACCACTCATGGCCGGACTTGAAGCAGGGGAAAAGACTTACGCTTTGCTCTGAAGGACCGACACCGATGACAAAGACCTTGCCTCCGAATTTGACAGACTGTCAAAGAGTAGAGTTAGCGTTTACGAATTCGAAGATGTCTCTCAAGTAGGGTCTTACGAAGATAGCAGATCTGATGCTGCTCTCCATTCCGGTACAGTCAAGTGCAAGCGAAAGCTGCATACCCGCCGCGTCTTTGATCTGCTCCGCAACCTCCTCGGGTTTTGCAGTCTTCTCAATCTGTACAGTCTTGACAGTTGGGACAAGCTTCTTGGCGAACTCGAGTCTGGATGGGAAGAGGTCGGTAATCACAATGGGGGTACAACCTGCAGCGTGGGCAGCAAGAAGAGTGACTAGCCCTATAGGGCCCGCTCCGCTATCAAATGGTAAACGCGCTGCACACGAAACAAAACGAAAAAAAAAGATACCAAAGTGGGAGAAGACTTACCAAATAACAATAGGGTCTCCCAGTCTCACACCAGCCCTGTCAAGACCGGCCAACGCCACCGCAAGGGGTTCACACAAAGATCCCTCTTCGTAAGACATGTTGTCGGCGAGACGGTGGCACCAAGCAGCGGGATGGTTGTGGTATCGAGTGAGTGTACCGTGGTAAGGAGGAGTAGAGAAGAAGACGTCGGCAGGACCTAGGCCAGAAGCATAAGCATAAGCAGCTACAGTGAGACCAACCTCGAAAAAATACGTACAAGCGTTGTAACGTCCAGTACGACAAGGGTCACATGAAGCGAGACCACATGGAACACCAGCTTCGATAGCTACCCTGTCACCGACCTGCCACTGCGTAACGCCCTCTCCAACGGCAACGATTTCGCCTGCCGATTCATGACCTGCTCCGCATTCGTCTGTGACAATCATAGTAGGGCCAATGTGGCCATGCTTCCAGAAGTGAACGTCAGAACTACATCAAACATTAACCTTTTAAACTCCGTTTTAGTATGATAGACGGGGAAAACGTACCCGCATATACCTGTGGCACGAACGTGGATTGTCACTTCACCAGGACCGGGCTCGAATCGAGGCTTCTTGATCATATGGACCTCATGAGCCGGATTGTAAGCGCAGGCGATGTTGAGATTGGGGTCGGAAAGCTCGGGGGCATCTTCGGCGAGCGTTTGGAACTCGGGATGCTTGAGGACTTTTGTAGGGTCGTAGTGGTCGCGGTATTTAGAGGCAGGGATGGATGTAATGGCGACAGGCATTGTTGTGAGCGAAGATTAGGTGTTGGATGCGAGCAAATATGAGTTCTTTGGGCTGATGGTCGGTGTCTTTATATTCGGCACTTCTATATGCCGAACAACCAGCGAACAAGAGGTGCACTTGTCGCGACAGGAGACATTACAGGCACGAATGTCGGACCGTGACCGCAGATTCGGCTATTCGGTCGCTCTTCTCCGGTTCTGTTTGCGCCTTTGCAAGCTTCACTCTTGCTTCCGACATCACAACTTGTGGCCAGATCTTCCAGGAACCTCATGACCCGTGAGCGGCCTGGTGAGCGGCTGGTGAGCGGCATGGATCCGCTCTACGACAACAACAGCTCGCCAAATCTTTTGATTCTTAACCTTTGTAGCTTTGCCAAGCTTCCCCACAGTCTCGACTACAGTACTCATTCACCATGCCAATCACTCTCGACTTTACCGGCAAACTCGTGCTCGTCACTGGAGGCGGACGAGGAATTGGTCTTGCAATCTCCAAGGCTCTTGCGGAGGCTGGCGCCGACGTAGCTATCAGTTACACTTCGAAGGATGCCACGCCCGTCGCCAAGGAGCTGTCTGACAAGCATGGGACAAAAGTCAGGGCCTTCAAGTGCGAGATCACGAAAAGTAGCGAGGTGGATGCGTTGGTTGAGGAGGTGAAGAAGGAGTACGGTAAAGATGTTGATATCGGCGTCGCGAATGCTGGTAAGCCAATAGCGCTGTCATGGGGGGTCAATTGTAAACTAAACGGTTGTTTTCATAGGTATATCACTCTGGAAAGACGCTCATGAGAACACCGATGGTATATATAACTCTCGTCCGATTTGCATGGTTTTAATCGCTGATGTTAATGTCTCAGAGGATTTCCAGTCCATCTTCGCCGTCAATACCTTTGGTCCTTACTATCTCTCCCGTGCCCTCGTTCGATCTTGGCTCGGTTTGCCGGTATCCGTGAACTCAGTTAGCGACCCAATCGATGTCGCCAACGCGAAGAACGTCAACCTCAAAAAACAAATTCTTTTTGTATCCAGTATCTCGGCCCTCGTGGCTATGAACCCTCAGAGACAAACGGCTTATAACGCAAGTAAAGGGGCTGTCACGATGCTCGCAAAGGTACGTCCTATATCTATCGCTTGGGGAGATGTTTGCTGATTGAGTGCTGTGTAGAGTTTGGCCGGCGAATGGTCTCATATTGGTGTTGCCGTCAACTCAATTTCTCCTGTACGTCCCATCATTTCCTTTCACTCTAATTACACGTCCTCGACCTCTACCCCGGCTAATACCCGAACCAAAGGGCTACGTCTCCACTGATATGATCGCCAATCCTCCCGATGCTACTGCCTCCACATGGGTCAAAGAATGGGAGAAGCGCACCCCTGTTGGCCGGTGAGTGCAGTCATCAGCCTTCTTTTCCCTTCTCGCTCTTTCAAGATGACAGCTAATCACTTCGTCTTTTCCACGCATAGATTCGCCACGGCCGACGAAATAGGAGGTTTTGTCGCTACGCTTTTGTCCGATAAGATGGGTGGGATGGGTTTCATGGCTGGATCGGATATTGTGGTGGATGGAGGTGAGTATCATGCTTGGCTGGATTGCCGATGAGCCAATTGAATGGAGCTTATGTGTTCACAGGATACACCATCTTCTAAAAGTACACTTGCCGTTAATGTAAGGAGTAGATGTTTTTACGGAACAGGGCACTTTGTGAATAATATTGAACCTGCATGCTACAAATGACACTCTTTCAGTAGCTCAGTAGCCCGAAAAGTACATATAAGCCTGTAGGACTAATGATTCTATGCCAAAATATGCCCAAAAAACTAGCAGGCACTCACTTGCGAATTATGATCATTTGAAATTCATGGGTAATAGCTGAACTGAGAACAGTTGTACTTCTTCCAATGCAAACTTCGCACAACTTGTACTGGGCTAATTTTTTTTTGTGCAATACAGCAGTACAACCGTATACGTCCTGATAATTCCATTTTACATATTCATATTTAGTTTATTGCCCGGGATAACAGTCATTACATTTGTCCAAAATAGGAGTTAGGTATTTCACCATTTCATTTCGCCATCAAGTTCACAGAATATTTTGTCATGGCTCCTCCAACTACCTCTGGTAGAAAGGTTGATACACCTCGGCTCTCACGCCCATTCGATGTAGATCGGCGGAGGTCTTCTTCCAGTCTCCGCGATGTTCTTTTACCCATTGCTGGGTTCTTGCAACTAGCTCCTCTGGCACATGCTTAGATTTACACCACCAGCCCACCGATGGGTTCATCTTTTTGTTGATTACATCAAGCCACTCCCGGCGGAGCCATGCCCCTTCCAACGTTTCTGACTCTCCCACAGTCACCACCTTCGTCCACAATTGGAGCTGGGCATCCCAGCGGTAGGCTTCCCCTTGCCTCTCTGTATGATACTTTTGGACAAATAAAAGAAATCGGCAACTCTCCCTGCCATGGGCTCCACACCCACAGCAGACACACTTCCCAAAGGGTGTATCATTGAACTCGGGCGACCTTGAATCTTTCCTTGGACATGTGTGATAGTGGAATTGCATGATTGATCCATCTCTCGCTGCTGCTGCGCCACCGAACTTGGAGATGTGGATGTGCGGCTATTGGAGAGAGACGGGACGATAACGGCCGGGCAGGAGATAAGAGGATCTCCCGGTGACATAGTGCTGCTAAAAAGCTAACAGTCTTTTTGTAGTAGCGATGTTCCTCATACGAGCTGTCGACCGGTTGAAGGATCGTGAAGAAGATTACTCCGTCGTTCGGATAACCCTTTCGGTCTGGCAGTTGGTCTGCGAGGGTTGGGAAGCAATTGAGAGCAATGGCTTCAAATCAACGCGTGTCTCATGTTTATACTTGGTTACGCACCTGGACGTTCTCACCGGACAACCACCCAAAGCAGCCGCACCTGTACTCGGCATAAGTCCTGAGAGGCCACACCAAGATAATGACTCCAGCGCAGATCTCTATGCATGTAATTAGACCAACCAAATCAAAGATTAGCTGGTAGGCTCATTTTAAGCTGCTAGAAGGATCAGAATAACATCTCACATATAAAAATAAGAGTTAACGCGCGCTCAATATCACTGTCCACCATTCATAAAATTCTCCTTCCTGCCCCTGCGTGTCCTTGGAGTACCGCACGTGTTTCTCATCAAGATACAGCGATGCATATTTCAATATCTTTTCATCTTATCATCGGAAGAATCAAAACACCAAGCTACATTAGGGACAAGCTACATTGATTGGCCGACACAAGGACAAAGAGAACAGAACAAAGACATACAAAGAAGACACACCTCACCTCAACCTCTCAAAGCGCGTGCTTAGTCGGGCTCCATATCAGGTATTGACTATGCATGTTCAAACGTCATCTTCCTGCCCGTATTACCATGAGGATGTGCTTCTTTCCCTTTTCCCTGCTGGCCTTGACCTTGTGTTTTTGCTTCACTTCGTGTGTGTACAACTGACGTCGTTTGGTTTTGAGTTTGGGTTTGGGCTTGACCGTGAGCGGGAGCTTCGTTTTGAGATGATGCATGGTCAGGATCATCGATTAACGCCGCATAATCCCATACTCCTGAAAGTTGCGAAGCTTGCGAGACGGAAGATGTCATAACAGAAGCACCTACGAACATATCAGTCCAACTTGACCTCTACTTTCCCCAGGGCAAAATCACGCCCTGGATTGGAGAGGAAGGAGGGGTAAGGAAGAAAAGGAAGAACTTACTACTCGCCATACCATCCGTTCCCACATCCTCCTTCAAAGCCCTCCCAGCCGCCCGAGGTGTCGCATACCTCAACGACATCTTGCTCGCCGTCTCCACTTTCCCGTATACCAATAGCGCTATACTACCATCCCTTGACCCTTGTGATCCACCCGATTTTCCTGATCCTCCCGCACCTTCAGACATTTGAGATCCCTCAGATACTTCAGAGAGTTGAGACACTCGAGAATTTCGTGAGCTTTCCGAACCAGAATCCAAACTTGCCGGTGAAATTTCCATTTTAAACGTGTTGCTCCCCATCGCTATCGGGCTGCCGGTCAGATCATTCCGCATCCCGTCATTCGATCCCGCAAATTCATCCTTTCCCATCTTGCGTCCTTGATCCCGAGTGTCGGGATCAGGAGATTGGATTCGAGTGTTCCTAACAGGTCGTTTGCCGGTCGATCGAACATGGACAAACATTGGTAATATCCTCTTTCGCTCCAACTCTTCTTCATCAAACGAGAGATCCATTATTTCCGGTTCGTCCATTCCATACTGCCAAAGGTCGTATAGGGCGTTGGGAATATCGAATACGCGCGAAGATCGAGGAGCGGTGGTCCTCCGTCGAGTATCAGCATCGGTATTGCGGGCGGGGTTGAGGTTGGTATTGGTGTTGATATTGGCCATACCGCCACGGGGATGAAGGTGAGCGGTTGAATTGGGAATGTTGTTAGGGCCAAGATGGGTAGTCAGTTGAGTCCGTGGCGGAGGAATTGGGTGGTAATCCAAATCTTCGTCGGGGTAAATATCAAATATAGTCGTTCCATTGGGTCGATATCGACTCGGAAGACCCTGAGGTGTATGTAGCGGAAGAGGCCTGTTCATCAATTCTTCCTTGGTAGGGATACGCCGAGAAGCCTGTTGTGCGGGTGTGGGTGCGGTTTGCAAAGAAGACTCAGCAGACAGAGGCTTTGCGTGCAGGGGGCGCGTGAGGGTAGGATGGATCTCGCCGTTATAGTGTTTTGGTGATGCTCCCGTATCATTCGCCTTGCCAAACCTCTTGCTGAGCCGTTTAACATAGATACTCTTAGGCCGTGCCTTTACTTGCCAAGTAGTCGATCTCACAGCTTTCTTGGGGGTAGCATCGACAGCGAAGGCATCGATCGCGTCCGTGCCAAGATTGGTATCATAGTTTGGAAAGGGGCCGAAAGAATCAAAGATATCGAGGTCAATAGGATCTTCAGGCGTGTGTTGAGGTAACAATTGGGGAGAAGTAGATGACGGAGATGGGGACCATGTTTTACTTTTACCAAGGGATGGCGACAAAGAAGTTGTTCCCATTTTACTAGGGGTTTTGAGGAAATCGTCCGTAATTGGTGATACTAGCCTTTGAGTTGATGAATGGAAATCGCGCATCTCATCCTATTTTTGTTATTCCAAAATCAGTCAACCTACTATCCCCACCGTTATTCAGCATAGATAGGCAAAATTTACTTGACTTCCAACGATAACCATTACCTCCTCATCTTCATCCGCACGTCCGTACATTTCATTCCCTCCAGCTTTCGGCGTGGGCGTGACAACAGCCTTCACATCATTTCTTGTGATCGAAAATCTCCTCTTAATCATGGACGTCCCTTGCCTCATCAAGCCCGGCCTTCTCGATGACCCCTCCAACCCTCCCTCCCTCTCCTTCTCCTTCTCTTTCTTTTTTACCCTTTCCTTCTGCCTCTCCCGATCCTTCTCAACCCGCTCTGCCCGTTCCAGCTGAGAAAGCAAATCATTATTCTTCTTAAATGGGTTCTTAAACAGCGAGCCCTTCGACGTATGCGAAGTCACGCTTCCTTGCAATATCGATCCTCCGCCCCCTCTTTCATTGCGAAGATGAATCGAGTGGTAAATGGAAGGTGCAAAATCACGGTCTGCAGCAGAAGTAGATGCAGGGGCATGAGGTGAGCGAGAATGCGAGTGAGATTTGAAGTTAGAGTTTGAGGATAAGTTTGGGCGATGGGTATCTTGGGTGGTGGATGATGCGGCGTAAGAGGTGAATGAGGTTTGAGTGGCGTTGGTTGATCGATGCGAAGATGTATGAAATGTGTTGAGAAAGTGGCGAGGGCTGGACAACATATTTCTTTTACAAGCACTTGTTAAGTTAAGGAGACGGAAATACAAGATGACGTGCAATATAAAGGATCAGGGGAGGATGGAAAGAAGAGATGGGGACGAAAGAAGAGATTGAATTCCAACCCTGTTGACGATACGACGGACGCGATAAGCAATTGTTGTGTTAGAGTGGAACTAATTAGTTACGTAATAGATCCCCACAACAGGACGCGTTTTCTATTTACGCGTCTGCAGGAAACAAGAACAAAACTATAATCCATCAGTACCATTGCCTTTCCATATTTCATCTCATACTTCTTCCTATCTGCAACTACTCCTAATGTCCCACTACACCAAACCCAAATCCCGGCGTCCCGCCACCCTCCCTTCATCCCACTCACACGCTACCACATCCAATTCCCGCTCACTGACCGAAGACCAACGCGGAGAGATCAAGGAGGCTTTTGAACTCTTCGACGTGGACAAGGACGGGGCTATCGATTATCACGAATTGAAAGTCGCGATGCGTGCTTTGGGATTCGATGTGAAGAAAGGGGAGGTGATGAAGTTGTTGAAGGAACATGGCGGGGAAGACGGGCTGATGGATTTTTTGGCGTTTGAGAGGATTAGTGCGTGTTCCTTCTGTTTCCTAGGAATGAAGAGCTGCGATGCGACAATGTTGAAAGAGAAGGCCATGATGAAGGCATGGAAGCATAGAGGCTAACAAACCGCAACCTAACAGTGACAGAAAAGATCCTCGCTCGAAATCCGGAGCATGAGCTCAGACGAGCGTTTGAACTGTTTGACGACGACAGAACCGGAAAGATCTCACTCAAGAACCTGAGAAGAGTGGCGCGAGAGCTGGGAGAAACCCTTGGTGAAGAAGAGCTGTGCGTACCCTCTCTGAAAACATCTCGAATTGACCTATGCTGGGAAGGAACTGTTCACTAATAATCGAAAATTGACTGATTATAGGCAAGCAATGATAGACGAATTTGACCTTGATCAAGATGGGGAGATCAACTTGGAAGAGTTCCTCGCTATCATGCTGGACGGTGAATGAATGGATTGGTATGAGGTTATTAAATCTAGGTTTAGTTGCTAATGCGCCCAATGCATGGGTGCGATAGTGTGTATGTAAGGTATAATTCATATGTTCCGAACAAACGTTGCACTCGTCAATGTGGTGGCCATGGCCGCATAACTCTAACTCTTCGGCTTAAGTCATTCCTGCCGATTATTACTAAACAAAACGTGCAATATGGCACTCAGGTATGTACGGACTTCCAGCAAATCTGGGGATGTGCTCATTAAGCAATCACATTTTTCGGCGGCCTTAATTTGAATTCGTACAAGGATCGCATGTATATACTGGACAATATCCTATCGCATCCATTAATGTGACATGTTCCTTTTGTTTTAAAGAGAAAGGATCTTCTTGCCCGCCCCTAGATGATTCAGCACTTTGGTTCGCATAGTAAGGTCCGTTAGATACAGAAGCGAGATGAAGATGGCAAAATATATTAAATATACTAGATACATATCATAACGTTAAGATTTATCAAAACCGAGATTCCCCTCCTTACGCTCGACGCCACCACTTCCTTTCAGTCATTGGCGCCGCCTGATACTCCCTATCCCTCATCCTCCTCCTGTTAGTGCAACAAGAGAAGCACACCACAAATGTTGAGAAAAACAAGATGATCGTGGCTGCTAATACCAACCAGATAGCAGCTGCGAAGTCTGCACTCGCGCTGGTATGCTCATTGATTTCATGTTTGACGATTCCAAAGACAATAAAGTCGATGATCATCGCGACAAGGGAGACGATGAATGCCAAGAGAGCAATGAAGGCGGCAAATAGGAAACCGAGATGGTCTGAGCATAGGGCGATGAGGAAAGATAGGAAGGCGATACCGCATGCGATGGGGTGGAGAATGAAGGCTTTGGTAACATTTGCAAGAGAGTTGTTGACATAGGTATAGTCAGTAAGATTACCAGTCACATCGGCGATATTATAGCCGATTTGTCTTTCGCTACAAGTATCTGAGCCCTGATCAAATATCAGTGAATATTCATTATGAAAGGGTGAACAGTCCCTACAATGATATTTGAACAGTATCCAAAGACACCAAATGTTGCTTTTGATGACCCTGTCGTGATATCAAGGAAGGATATTTGACCTATGACGGGTGCAGAAACTGAGAAGGACACGGAGGATCAGATTTGTTCAACGTATGTTACGAAGAGATGGAAACTTACTGGTAGCGACTAGTAAGAGTACAGCGGCTGATAACAGCAAAAATGATCCACAATGGATTGGACCGAAACCCATGATGGCAGTTTAGTTGTGAGTGTCCGCGTAAAGGTAATGAAAGAAAGTGAGTGTTGGGAGGTCGAAAGCACTAATAGAAATGTTCGAGGACTAGTTTGCAAGGTAGTAGCTAAAAGGCAGGAAACTGTCAGCTCAAGAAGCTAAGAGCTAAACATCCAGACATTTCGCCCACTTTGACTCACCTTCGAATCAAAGGATTTCGTAATTCACGAGGGTCGATTCAAAGTCAGAATGGGAAGTCTTGTCGTGTAATGCAAAAGAAAAGCGAAAATAGAAGATATTGGCTGCTTATATCCACTCCATTCGTCGTTGCCACCCATCGCCCATCAAGCGAGGGCACAGCACCGCACATTCGCTGTGTAAACATCTCGCAGACATCCAAACACGGTAGCAACGACCCTTTTTAGCCGAAATACAAGGCACCTTATACACAAAGGCGGTGTTTACTCTGGGCAGAATGACATCATTGATTAGCGGAAGTCACCGATTTCATGATGTTTGGCGAGAAGAAGGAAAACGAGGTTCAGCGCAGTTTGCGCGGTGACTTATTACAGTTTATCCATTTTCTTAAGCTGAAGTGCGGGATGATATATATGTACCATTTGGATCGATCATGTGGACATCAAGATAGAGAAAGGTGTGTATAAAACAATGAACAATCTTCTTTTGCAGTGTTCTTGTCGGCAGTGTTTTCAACATTCGAGGATGGCTGACGGCTTATTATTAACGTTCGGTTGCCGGCCATGCCCGAGATAAGATTACCTCACTTGTACTTTTTTCGGGAGAGAGACTGCTGGAGGTCGGTGGGGGGGCCAACGACCATAAGAGATTCCTAACACTTCAATAAATGTGCAAGTAGCCAGCTTCATTCTCATTCTATCCTTTTTGAAGGACGACTTCCAATACTATACATACTGCTTACTTGAACACTGATTAAATATTCCTGCATTCACGCGATCACATCTTTAGTTTAAAGACTAGCCTTGGCGCCGCCCTTGGTACCGACGCCTTCAAGATGTCCCAACAAATCACTTGTCAAGAAATCACTCGGCCATTCCGCCTTGACCTGCTGGGCCATGTACTCGGACGCAATCTTGACGTGAGATGGGTCAATACCAGGGAGTTTTGAGACTTTGGATGCTTCTTCAGAGAGGATAGTCTGGACGTAAGAAGGGTTGATGTCTTTTCCCGAGTCCTGACAGAAAAAGAAAAAGGAAGAGTTCAGCCATAGAGGAGACAGAGAGAAAGATGAAGAAGACTTACAGTTTTAGAGCCATACTTGCACCACTGCCAAAGCTGCACCCTTGCAATCTCCGCCGTCGCAGCGTCCTCCATCAAATGATTAATCGGCACACACCCATTCCCACTAATCCATGCCGCACAATACGACAATGCCGCGCTCACATTATCCCTCAACCCTTGCTCTGTAATCTTGCCAGGAACAGAGGGATCGGCAATCTGCTTGTCTGTGACAGTAACATCTTCGCGGCGGATGTGGTACTGGTTAGGACCGGGCATGTGTTGGTTAAAGATCTCAAGGGCGATGGAGATGAGGGCTGGGTGAGCAACCCATGTGCCGTCATGGCCGGCAGTGACTTCACGGAGCTTATCGGCGCGAACTTTGGACATGGCACGCTCGTTGGCAGCGGGATCGTTCTTGATAGGAATCTGAGCGGACATGCCTCCCATGGCGGCTACCTTTCGTCTGTTTATCGGTGGTTAGCTGTGGCTTAGGAGAGTAGGTGGAATTGGGAGATAGGGCGAAGTGTGCGCTTACTTATGGCAAGTCTGGATGAGGAGACGGACGTAAGCGTCCATGAAGGGGACAGTCATGGTAACGTCAGATCGGTCAGGGAAGACACAGTTCTTATGGGCACGTTGCTTCTTGATGCTACGTCTCATCAGATTTATTCCCATTTCCAGAGCCGAGACAAAAGACCAGTAGCCACTTACAAACTGAAGATGTAATCCCATCGTCCACAGTTCAAACCCGCAGAGTGTTCCTTCAACTCATACAAAATCTCTTCCATTTGGAATGCCGCAGGCAAAGTCTCAATCAATACAGTTGCCCTAATTACACCCTGCTGAACACCCAAATGACTTGTTGCAAGGCAGAAGGCATCGTTCCAAAGTCGAGCTTCGAGGTGGTGCTCCATCTTGGGGAGGTAGAAGTAAGGTCCAGAACCTCGGGAGATGAGTTCGCGGGCGTTGTGGAAAAAGTAGAGACCAAAGTCAAAGAGGGATCCGGACATGGGAGTACCGTCGATAATTAAACGAGGTTCGGGGAGGTGCCATCCTCGAGGTCTTATTGGAAATATTAATGGAAAAAGTCGAGAGTTCAAAAAATATGGCTCACCGAACCAAAAGCACAGCGGGCTTCTCGGAGAGCTTATAAGCCTTGCCATTGATCTCAAAATCAATTTGTCGTCTATTCTTCCAGGTCAGGTCTCTCCTTGAATATTTGCGATATATGAAGGTAACTTACCGGATAGCGTCATAAAGGTTGACCTGTCCGAGAACCATGTTTGACCATGTAGGAGAGTTGGAGTCTATCCTCAACATTTGTCAGTATAATGCGTCGCCCAAGTAACAACGGTCGACTCACCTTCAAAGTCAGCCATAAAAGTCTTAGCACCAGAATTCAAAGCGTTGACGACCATCTTCCTGTCGGTTGGGCCGGTGATCTCAACCCTGCATCCTTGCTCAGTTCCAGTCCACGCTAATAAGAATAAGAAAAGGACATACCGACGGTCTTCAAGCCCTGGACCAGGAGGGGCACAGCTCCAAGCAAGATTCTCCCTAATCTCCCTGGTCTCTGGGAGGAACGAGAGGGGCTTGCCTTGGTCCAGCTCAGCCTGTACTTTTTCACGGTTTTTCAACAATTCCAACCTTCGCTTGTTGAATGTCCTGTGGAGTACAGCGAGGAACTCCAGAGCTTCGGTCGAGAGGATGTGCTCTCCGCCCTTGGGGATGGGCGCAGTGAGGTAGATGCCTTGAGGGAGGGACATTGTATCGTTATCTCGTTTGTGCAAGTGTTGAAACAGACTGATTGGTCGATGGAAAGAACTGGGAAGTGAAAGCTGTGGGAGTCACTGGTAAATCTGGGAAGGCAGGTCTTATATATGCAGTTGTTGTCTCAAGGCTATCGGCTCCCCGTCGGCTGAGAAGGGCGATAGAAGGTTGATCTGTGGAAATTATCAGTGGGAACTATACGGATCGTTGGAAATCACCCTCCACCACAGTCCTCCACCAACCAATAACCGGCGTGCGAGACACCCAAAATCTCCGGGCTTATCGGTAACAGAGATAACCGGCATTTTACGCTTCTCGACGAATCAAATCGCTTCGACGGGTTTACTCGCTTTTACCACTTGCCTTTTGGGTGTGAACGTCGTTCTTTCGAATCTGCTTATGATGTATTTGGTTTGAGAGACGACTCGAGTGAGGCCAAGAGGCCAAAGTGCAAGACGATGATGCACCCGCGTTTTGCTTTGTTACGCGTACTAAAAAGTGAGGCTGAAATCACTGTCAATCTGCTCATCTCCGAAGCGTGTAACTTGTTGACTCTGATAATGAGGTTAACTAGGAACATATTAGGCTCGCCAAGATTGGGTTTCTAGGCTCGAGCTTGTTAGGCCTGAAGATGAAACGAAAGAAGTGTATCGCGTTGATCACGACGTCATTCTGCACAACAAAGACATTCGTTTGTTCCTTGAATTTTGTGCACAGGTTCCTATCAATATCACCGAGAATTTTTACATTAATACTCACCAACAGCCAAAAGCTCAATCTGTTTCTCCACTTCAATCAACAAACAATCAACAATGGGTGTGTTCTCAAAGTTTAAAGATCAATTCACCCAATCCTCCCCCCCTTACGACTTTCCTCCTCCACCACCTTCAATCCCCCTCGGCCCTAGCGCAATCTTCCGTTACCGCAAGCAACGAGGTGTCAATTTGGGATCATGGTTCTCTCTCGAGCAGTGGATCTGCCCTCAAGCTTTTAAAGGGGCTAAACCTCCGGGCCAAAGTGACTATGATGTCGCTAGTGGGAAGGACGCAAAGAGGATTTTAGAGGAGCATTGGGATACTTGGATCACCGAGGATGATATGAGATGGATTGCGTCTAGGGGGTTTAACAGTGTCCGACTGCCAGTAAGTCTATTACAGACACGAATTACTTGCTGACGGTATCTTGGTTGGGCTCAGATTGCATACTATCACCTCTGCGGGCCTCTCCCCGAAGTTTTGAAAGACACTGATTTTGAACCATTTCGCTATGTTTTTGAAGGTGCTTGGGGGAGAATCGAGAGAGCTGTCGAGATGGCAGCGTCTTACGGTTTAGGAGTGCTTATAGGTTAGTCATGAGTTGACATTTGCCATCGGATCACTTCTTAAAACATTAGGTACTGACACCTTTCGACCGTACCACAATTAGACCTGCACGGTGCGGCCGGTGCTCAGAATCCAGATGGTGAGTTTTTACGGCAAGGTAGCCATTTAGATCCAGCAACATTAACCGTAACTGCCTTTATACAGCCCATGCTGGCCTTTCTCGCGGCAAAGTATCATTCTGGGATACCCATGCTAACCAAGCCTCTACCTCACTTGCACTTCGCTTTCTAGCATCTAAGTTCGCTTCTGTCCCCCACATTGTCGGTCTAGAACTCCTCAACGAGCCCCAGAACAATCGCAAACTACAATCATGGTACAGCAAGACTATTGACGAAGTGCGCAAAGTCGCTCCGCCCGATTTCCCAATCTACTGCTCAGACGCATGGGATACGGACCATTATGCTAGTTGGGTCGGATCGAGAGGCGATTTCGTCGTATTAGACCATCACCTTTATAGGTGTTTCACCGAAGAGGACAAATGTCAAACCGGGACAGATCATGCAAACAATCTCAGATTTGGTTTCAGAGGTAGGTTTGCCCAGCAATGCGAAGCCGCCAAAGGATCTCTCGTCGTGGGCGAATGGTCCGCCTCCCTGGACCCTCGGTCCTTCCCTCAAGGAATGCCTGACGGAGAGAAAGATGCTCAAAGACGGGCATTCGTCCAAGCCCAGCTGGAGATATTCGAATCTCACTCGGGGGGATATTGGTTTTGGACTTACAAGAAAGGTGAAGGTTGGGACGCTGGCTGGTCGGCGACCAATGCGAGTCAGGCAGAGATCCTGCCTGGGTGGGTTGGAAGCCGGCAGTTTAAAGGGGCGCCACCGAGTCATATCAAGGATCAAGAGTTGCAGAACGGGCACAGTAAGTCTAGCAAATATCTCCCCCTAGTTGTCAAACTGCGAAAAGCGCTGACGGAACGTTCTTTTGAACAATTTTAGAATCCCACGCTGATTATTGGGCCGCAAATGGCGGTTCTCCCAATCCAGATATGTACGCTCCCGGATTCTCTCAAGGATGGGACGATGCTCTCATCTTCTTGAGCGTCCAAGGATCACCTAGCGAGATGGGTTTTGTGCACCAATGGGCGGTAAGGCGTCAAGCAGAGTTTGAAAGCCAGGGGCATAAGCTTGGCCATGCTGCTTGGGAATGGGAGCATGGCTTCAAGCAAGGGGTTGAAGCGTGTGTTAGGTGCTGCTTGGCTTGAGTCATGTTTTGGAAAGGAGTTTGCTGTATCACTTAGACAGCTGGTTGTAGATAGTGTATTGTATGAAATGATTGAGCTGTAACATAAGACCACGTTAGGCGAGCGCGAACGATAAATGCATAATGACGAAATTATAGAATTATGTACACGCCCTTTCAATCGACCCAGTCCACCGCTGATGCAAGGACAAAGCCGAAATCCATAGGGCGAGTTTGCTCTTTCCCAGCCTTATGAAAGTGCTCGCCATCAAAGTGCTAAAAGCAGACGAGAACTCTTCAGAGGGGGAGTGAATAGCGGAGTGAATAACAGTCGATGTAAGCTGCCAAGAGTAAAGCAGATGGCAGGGAAGAAATAGCAATACAATAGGTCATGCATATAGCTGCGAGACAGTGATATCTGATGGTAACACAATTCAACCTAGAAAACCTTTTCAATTGTCAGCAACAGAACGTTTCAACCAGTTGAGAACATAAAGAAAGAGAAGTAGAGTATCAGATACCGTTGTAAGGAAGGTTACGCGCATGCTCCGAAGAGTCGCACAGTGTGAATACGATTAGGAGGTTGTATCATCATACGATGTGATAGATGGGAAGGCAATGAAAAAAAAAAGAGGAAAGGATACTCACAAAACTAGAATATATGAAATGTCAAAAGATTTTTGCTACAAAGGTAATCCAGACCAACATGAGATAGTCAGACCTGGCACCACCTACCAGCAGCCCATTCACCTAGCCAAAACGGCATGGCAAATAAGTAAACCGACCGCACCAATCCCACTCAAAACGAGCAGAACATGACGAGACACAGTTAACATGGGCAATGCTCTTCCACGGGTTGACTCATACAGCGACCAATCGCACAGCCTGGCAGGGCTGGCGGAGGACCCATTAACCTTATGCTCCGCTCAACCTATCTGGAGAAGGAGGAACGGAGGGAAGGAAGATAATCCTCCTAGTCGTGGATCTAAGAACCGCGGGTTGAATGGAATGTGGTGTGTAGGTAGCGACAATGGGAATGAAAAAAGTTTCTATGATAGTGGCTGCATGCCGAAGGAGCTGGATGATGGAAATAGATGAAGAAGAGGAAACGAAAAGAGAAACGTGAAATCAGTGAAGTAGTTTGGACGAGATGTTGACGCCACTGAACAAAACGCCGGAGATAATGCCGAGTGGCTCCCGGGCTTACGCTGACGCTGAAGCAGTGGTCAGGATCGCGCTGCTGGATGAGGTGTCTCTGTCAATCTCGAGCGTGGTCTATTCCTCTACGACTGCATCTTTCTCGCCTCCATTCCCCTCTTCCTTTCTTTCCTTCCTACAAGAATACAGCCAGCCGCCACTCAGTTACCTTACGGCTAGACCCTGAGCCACGCAAGAACACAACCGCCCTCCACACCAGCGTGACGTCTGACATCTTTTACCGCCTTTCTTGCCGCCCAACAACGCGGCTTGAT
>NC_026758.1:830723-875723 GCF_000149245.1 Cryptococcus neoformans H99 | reverse complement strand
CCTGTGTACGAAATGCTCACTTATATATGGACACATCGCATACCGCTCTTGCAGTCTAAAGCTCCTTATGAACGCGCAGCGCAAATTTTAGAGACGATTATCGAGAATGCGATTAATGAGAGCGGACGACTTGGCAGTTCTTTAGGAAACGATGATGTTCGAGTGGTGGACTTTGGAAGCGGTGCCGGGGGCCCTTTGGGAAAAATCGAAAGATGGATCAAGTAAGTTGGGAACGCCCCATGAGCTTTTTTTCCGAACACTGGAGTGTATGTTCCTGTGATTTTTGAACTGATGGACGAAATAAATCATCTTGTCTTGCTGTAGTCGCCGCCGCACCGACAAGTCTAAACCGCCCATCCCCTTCTACCTAACGGATCTCTATCCCATGCCGCAATCAACCTTATCAAACTCCTCGCCATCTTCATCATCGCTCGTTTATCTCCCAGAATCTGTTGATGCCCTTCGAGCACCTATGAGCGTGACCTCTAGACGGCATTTACGAACATTCTTCCTCAGTTTTCATCATTTCAATGAAGAGCAGGCAAGAGGAGTTATTGTTGATGCTATGAGAAGTGCTGAAGGACTATGGTTAGTCTATGCACCTTGCTGGTTTTGAATTTTGGAAAAAGAAAACTGATTATGGGGTTGTAAACAGTATATTCGAACTTCAAGAATGTAACTTTGGAAGCGCTATGATGATTTTCTTGCTGGCGCCTTTAACATGGATCTTCATACCCTTTCAAAGTCCCAATATCAGTGCGTAATTGTCTACTTTCCATCTTGAAAAGCAGAACCTATCTTTGTGTCCAAATAGGAACTCTTATCTTCACCTACCTCATCCCCCTCATTCCTTTCATCCTCGTCCTTGACGGTCTGATATCCGTCTATCGCACACGGTCGCCATCCCATATCCTGCACCTCGCCAACTTGGCCAACTTGAGTCTTGCATTGGAAGGTGAAGACAAAGTGATTGGGGATATGGATTGGAAATGGGAACATGGTGCTGAAAGACATACATGGCCATTTGGCCAGCTTGTGTGGGTAGTTGGGAGGAGAGATTGGAGCGATAATAATGGGAATGCGACGGAGACGGAGACCGAGGAAGAATCATACTCGGAGGCTGAACATGGGGCATAGCGTGATCACATGCTGTATCAGACAACTGTTGTAATATTTCATGACCGTTTGCAAAGGTCGCAGAAACATAGCCATACACGGATTATATCAAAGAGGAAGGAGGCTATTGTCATGTCATAACTGCGTTCCATGTATGCACATAATATGAACAACGATTTGCTTTGGCAATAATCTAGCATGCTTTCAATCACAATGCTGGGATGTTTGCCATGGTCGGTCTTCGATTGTGCGTGAGTAATCTAGACAATGATGCCGATAAAGGAAGAAAAACAGAAAGACATAGGAAACGCTTTCGATAAATGTCTCACTTTCGTTTACATGCATGGTATCTCTCTGGCTACAAAGCTTCTTCAATAGTTGACTAATTGTTTACGAACTACTATACCGTTCGTAAACATTCAATCGCCTTGAAAATCCATGTCTGGGTGGAAAAATATACCCACTAATTCGTCTTGCGATCTCGCTTTTGGTGTCAATATCGTCGATGCTGTTGGTTCGTTGGCATCACTGCCCATATCCATATCTATATCCCTGTCCAAACTCATGTCTATGTCTTCGGGAAACAATGAAAGGTATTCACACACAAAGACTCTAAGTATTCTATTCCATCGTCGGATGGCGGGTAGTGATAAGGCTGTCGTATCATCCTAGACGATGAGTTTCCTTCAATATGAGCTTCCAGTCTTAGGATCCTGGTTTTGGACTCACAGCGATGGTATGCCATACACTAGGAAAGGGCACCGAAATGACGTGTAGTACGCTAACGCCCCTGTCCAAAAACTAGAGAGTCCAAAATTTAGCCAGATCCGCGTACTTCCTCAGTTAGTTTTAGCTTACAGGGACATGGTCATCTCCCACCATTCCTTTCCTTCCTCTCTCAGTTCTAAACCACCCATCCTCTCCCTTCTCAACCTCTACCAAACCCTCTTCTCTTAACCTTTCATCCCCACTCGCCATATGATCAAACAACCAATCCGTTTCCCTAAAGAAACTCCTTATTGAGGAATGTTTATTCCCGAGTAAGTCAAATAGAACAAGGTGATCGATCGTGTTGAGCACTGTAGGGTGCGGCTGCATACGACGACGAGTAAGCGGATGGGCAGGAGGGAGATAAGTTTCAGACCATTCTTCCGCTAAATACCGTGCACCGTAGATGGAATCCGTATCCGTCCAATCGTGAAAAGCTTCTTCGCCATCAAAAAAGATAATTTGCACTGTCGTTTCAGCCTCTTCTTCTTCGTCGAATCCATCCCGCAAAATAGGTTGGCCAGACGATATACGGGATTGCCGAGAGTTGAGGAAAGGCGTGAGGAATTCGGCGATAGATAGAAGGATCGCACAGGGAGCAGCTGAGTCTGTAGCGCCGATAAACTGTTGTCGTTTTTATCCAGATGCTGAGCATTAGATACATGGAGAGTAAGAGGTATATGAGGCTTCTGGCACGCACCTGACTCGCGGGATAGTCTGGATACCACTTTGAATCGAAGTGGGCAGCAAGGACTAATCTCCTCGGTGCGTCTGGGTCAAACGTATAGACGAGATTGGTGAAATCAATATCGCCTATCGGGGTAGCAGACGTAAAGCGGGTCTAGAATGAAGCGCGCAAAAGTGTGAGTTGAGACTGGATATTTTCGAAGAGCATGAACTGTACCTTTTCTTCGTGCCAGCCGAGTTTAGAAAAGACCGAAGAGATGTAATTTTGCACCAAAGTGCTTGCGCTGACGTCAGAGAAGGAGGCCTGTCAATTAGTCGTGCAACAACTCACTTGTTTTCCGATCCAGCTAATTTTAATGTTAGCCGTAAAGCTTGGGAAACCAAGGAAGGTACCGAAAGACATACATGGTCTTGGGATAAGCAATTTACCAAGATGACCATCCGTAACACTGGAGAATTGGGGCGGACCGAGCTGGATTACTCGCTTGAGCTGTGAAATGGAAAGAGGGTTGTAGGAGCGGGACTGATGGGCAGATACGGAGAGGACGAGGAGGGAGTAGAGATAGACTAGGAGCAGGATCATCGCGATCATATGAGCATGATCTCCGGTCGCTCCCTTCTTGTTACAGCTGTCAACACGACACTGACGGACAGGCGATAATGCATAAAGAATGCGACACACTGAATACGGGCCGAAGATGAGATATCAAACATTACGTAAAAGATTTAAACCCAGTCCGAAAGTCGGTGGTTACATCTAGCGACTCTGTTGACGGAACGAACGAAAGAGAGAGTGACTCTTTTGCTTTCTGTCTTTTATACGCGCTGAAACATAAACAAATACGCACAAGTACTTGCTCTTGCATTAGGCACAGCGCATTATCCAACAAACTGTTTATTTATTCGTCAAGTAATCACCAACTCTGAACACTAAAGGCACTCTGACATCGTATTAATTATCAGATTTGGATCGATAATGAGCCTCATTCGTACCGCTCTTCGCCTCTCTCGCCCTTCGATCTCGTCCGCAAGGTTTCTCCACTCGTCTCATCGTTTGTTTGCTTCAGAAATCCCCCCTAATCCTTTCGAAGACCCCATTTTCAAGGCATTCGCCGATCGAGTCAAGCAGCATCAAGGGGCAGTGGATGCTATGAAGGGGTTGATGGATGTTATGCAACAAAAAGGTATGACAAATACAAACCGCTAAACAACGGGCCATATGCTAACAGGGTATTTAGGCTTCGACAAGAATAAGAAACCCACGATGATGCAGATGATCGAAATGGCCTCTGACAAGGACTTGAAGGCTGCTGCCTCAGTGGTGCGCAAGGTGTTCATTCAGTAGTCAAATAGTACATCTGACGTCTTTGTAGTTGATGTCTGAACTCCAAAAGGCGGGCGTTAATCAAACGGTATGTTTTCTCTCTTTATCAGTTGATAGGGGGAGAATGCTAACGAGAAGAATATAGGAAGCAATGGAGATTTTCAAGAAAGCTAGTTCAAGATAGATAGTTACATGTTGAGAAACAATTGTATTCAGATGCATCAGCAACACCAACAATATCGTAGTAGGTACTATGGACATTTCCTATCTCTTAGAACTTCCCAAAAGCCAATATGTTGCCTTCGAGGTATCATTACGCGTCACGGTCATGAATGGGAGGGCCAGAGAAGAAGCAAGAAGACTTTCGCCAACGGCTTCGGCTTGAACATATTGTGAGATGACAATGGGCGACTCCTTGGAAACCTAGAGACATAAGACCCAACATAACGGTACGATGACTCTGCTAGCAACTATACCAGAAGGCAACGGATGTCACTAGAGTTGAGATGAGATGTGTTGCCTTGCCATGATGATGTTCCTATGCGTTTGCATGTAAGGTAGTCTATGATGATAACTTCTCCTATCAATGATGTATGGCATTATACATCTATAAAAATGGAACCAAATTTGGTTCCTCCAAGTCCCAAAAGCTAGCAAATTACAACAAAAACAACACTGCTAAAATCAATTTTTCACTCCACGCTTTACAGTAGTACATTCCCAATTATCGTTCACGTCTCAGTCCTCAATTTGTCTCGCAGCAAATGCAGCAACCAGTCCTGATCCCATGCCCCAACTCTCGCCCACACGGGCTTGGCCAAGGCATCTTTACCCACTCCAGCGCTCGCTTGCCCAATGCCCAATCCTGTTGTCCCATTCACATCGTGCGCACCGGCGACTCCAGAATCGACTTTGAGAGCGGGCAATTCATCGGCAGATGAGCTGAATCGGCCCTTCACCAGGGAGCTTTTCCGGGTGACATTCACAGGAGGGCTTACATGAGCCGATGACGACGAATAATGTGGAAGATTTGTCTGATTATCATCGGACTCTGGGAAGGAATATCCGTTGAAGATACTCGTGTCAAAAGTCGGCCCAGACGCAAGTTGCGTCCCGTTGGTTGGGAACTCAAACTGCACTTTGCTAGGTCTTCGCGCCGCATTGGGCGTCGCAGAACCGTCTGGCTCGTTTTCTCCCCAAATGCGTTCCATCCTTGTTCCTACTTGCACCTTTTGCGACATGACGCAAGCACTCTGAGCTCGGAAGAGACTAAAAGGCAGCCACTTATCGGTGAACGTGTTTACAGCAACGTCGTAATTGGCGTAAAAGACAATAAGATAAGGGGGTGTATATGGAGATCGCTTTGCGGAAAAACTTTGAGGTTTGCCGCCGGGAGTCAAGGGAATGAGGACGGGATGGAGAGTGAGGCGAGGGAGGATGTGTTCCATATCGTCTGCTGTCAACATTTCATCGAGCATGGGAACGATAGCGAGCTCAAGCGCTGAGAGGAGCGCAGAAACCCGCCCAGAAAACAAGGTATCTGTTTCCGTGCTGTGAGAGAGGTTACGGCTAATGATGCTGAGCATATTGAATCCTTGAAGCATCGATACAGCCTCGCCGATTTCCTCGACCGTCCCGTAAAGAGCGCCACCTTCAGCAGGAGAAGTACCAAAAGTGCACATTTCTCGCATAGGCAGCTGGCCTCTCTTATCCTTCTCCAACAAGATCCTCAGTCCATCAAACGGTGTTGCTTGCACGACCGCAACCCCTGCGTACAATTTACCCGGTTGAAGCGTACAATGCAACGTCGAGTCGCAAAATACTCGGATATCGTCGAGAAGAGGCATAATATGATCAAAAGGGACGGATAGAGTACGTTGAAGTGCAGAAGCGACGGCTGAAGGATCGGCAAACATGTAATGGCGAGACACGAGATCAAACTGCTCAGCGGCGGAGTTGACACGTCGTACGAGGAATATCAATTGGCCCTTGGACACGGTATCGCTGCTGTTTTGCAACTTGACCCAGCCACTACAATGAAAAAAAGAAGAAGAAAACGTCAGCATTGTTTACCATCATCCAAATGTTCTAAAAACAAGCTCAACTCACGTTGTTAAAATCTGATCATATAAAACACCGAGTCTCGTAATCCCATTCGTTTGACCCGTCAACCTCATCGCCAAATGACCAGAGCTCGTCGAAAACTTTTCAAGAAACTTTGATATACTCAACGGCACTGACCTGCTGCCAGTCAGAGTCGTGCTCGTGTGGTTTGTAACCATCGACCCTCGTCTGATGTCCAACAATGTAGGTAACATGGAATCGGCCTGCGACTGAGCCGCATGCGAATGCGAATGCGAGTGTGAATGCGGCTGGCTCTGGTTCTTGCTATCCAACGAAAGCATCGAATTCTGTTGAGACATTATTGGATTTCTCCACATCCACGAAAGCTTGAGAGCCGACACAAACGCCTCGTGCCCCGTGCTCAAGTCCATCCCCAACACAGTCGACTCTGAGCTCAAACTCTGTATGAATGATCCCCGCCCATTACTACTCCCATGCACACCACCCGTCAAGCTCGCTATATCGTACATTGGCAACATACCATCCGTCGAATGGACGAGTATCCGATCCTTCTCGTCAAACATGATGGACGCGACGACCACTCGACGACGGCGGGCTTGTTCGCGGCGGAGATGAAGGGAGTGGAGGAGGAAGAAGACTGCACAGGCAATACAGGCGGCAAAAGCGAGGGCTGAGACGATACCGGTGATGGCTGCGTTTGTGCCGCTGAGTTTGGAATGTCTGGTGGTACTCCGTGCAGCGGGCCATCCATAAATGGTGCCCATAGTTCCTAAATCTACTATCAGCATGGGGAAAAGTTTTTTTTTTTTTTTTTTTTTTTTTTTTTTTTTTTTTTTTTGAAATTGAGCCGCTTCCAAAACACTTACCGCAAAAGTGCATAGCACAAACAGCGACTGCCAAAATCAAAGCCACCAGGATTTTTGACCACCAAGTATGCTTGAGTTTTGGCCGAAGCATGATAAACATGATGTAGAGCGCAATGACGACAGCTCCACATGCAATGATGACTGAACCGACGACATATGCTGGCTTGTACGCCACGTATGGGATACCGATGATTGATGCTTGGCCGATGTAGTCTTGAGGCGCAGGGCACATTAGCCTAGGGATGCAGCGCATTGTGGAGAGAGAGAGAAGAGAGAACTTACGCATGCCAACGACGCCAAACCCGGCAGTAATACCCGTAACAAAAACCTTGATCACCTCTGCCGCAGTGACAATGTCGAAACCCAGAAAAGCACCCAATTTTCCCCAACGATTCTTCTTCTCATTCACCTTTGCCCGTTTATCCCTCTTGCTTTCTCCAACATTCTCCGAACTAGCGGATTTTCCCTGCTGCAGCTCGTGTAGTTGAGCTTCAGGGGATAGTGATACCTTGGCTTCATCGAAAGAGTCTGAATTCTGAGAAGCATTTGATCGAAGGATGGTAGCCGGTGAAGGAGCGGGGTCGATATCGCCTTCTGGGAGAGACTGGATACGCGACAGGCCGGAACCTGATGGACCCGAGTAAGAGGGACGTTTGGGAGGTTGGGTG
The DNA here is from genome assembly GCF_000149245.1 of Cryptococcus neoformans H99. Classification (NCBI taxonomy): domain Eukaryota; kingdom Fungi; phylum Basidiomycota; class Tremellomycetes; order Tremellales; family Cryptococcaceae; genus Cryptococcus; species Cryptococcus neoformans. The sequence continues at coordinate 868,209 of NC_026758.1, read as the reverse complement.
AAAAGAATGTTTGTGGGTAAAGAAGCACGACGCCACTCATGGCGAGCAGAAAACGGATGGTGGTTCGCGTTGGAGTATGATTCCGAATTGGAAGCTATCGACTGAGAGATGTCGGTCGTGTTGGTCTGAGGGAAAAGAGATGGCGATTGTGTGGGGAAACTGAAATTGGGTGTGAAGACTGAGGTATCTTCCGGTAGCGATGACCTAACATGATGAAACTCGGTGGAAGGAGAGGAAAAGTCATTGAGCGATTGTGCTATAGGAATGGTAGCCCTGCGACCCATACGACTGTCCATGGTATCGCGAGCTTTCCTCGCCAATTCTTCTTCAACTGCTGCTTTACCCAATCGAAACTCTATCTCTTGAAGATCGTTATCCAAGTTCTCTGGTTCATCCAAACGAGTGCCATCCTTCCATCCTAATTTCTGCCATGCGCCAAACAACTTTCCTCGAAGTGATCTTTCGGAATTCTCGGTTTCTGGATCGAGAGCAGACCACGTTGAGTGGCTTGCGGCACGGGTGAGCAGGCTACGAGGACCTTTTGATCCTACTTTGATTCCCTTCGTGTGTGAAGACTTCCATTCGCGATACTCATCCCTTTCCCTTTGACTCCTGCTAGTCCTGTCTTTTTTCTTCTTGTGTCTTCTCTTCGTCCGGCTCCCACACTTCCAATCGCCGAGTTTCGTCCCCATGATGAAGAAAGCGATCGTCATGGCCAAACAAGAGACCACAAGTGAAAGGATCGTAAATCCCGCATCATAGGATAGGTAAGACACAGGGTAATCTGGATGAAGAGGATGTTTCAACCCGAGAGCATTGTTGAAAACAAAGTGCATGGCGAATGTGGAGACCGCCCCGAAACAAAAACCAGCAGCAGCAAGTAAAGCTTGATTACGCCATCCGCTGTTTGTCGTTCGCCGTATGAGAAGCTCGAGAGTACACAGCGAGCCTATAAAGGCGATAATGTACGCAAGGACGATGAAGCCACCGTTAAAGTGTGGCGTGAGTATGACATAGTCGGTTGGTAACCTGTAATTCTTCGCGGAAGTATTGTAGGATGCTATGTCGAGGATTGGCCCGGAGACATCGTTACGGCGAGCGAGCGATTCGCCGAGGGAGGAAAACAGATGGATGAGAGGATGGGATAGTGACTCGACGTGGAGAGAATGCAATGGCCGTGCTCGCAGCCGTAACCGGGCTCGATGATGGAGATGGAGGGGCACAGGCGTGGCATATGCGAGGTGCAACGCGGCAGAAAGCGCCGCGAGGATGGCGGGGCGGGCGAGGGGATTCCTGATACGCCTCAGGGGCCAGGGGGCAGGTGGGGGGGGCGGGGGGCCATGGTGCGAGGAAGACTGGGCGTTTCTCATGTCGGCGAGGGGATGCAGTGCCCGGGGGGAGGGCGAGTGGCGGGAGAAGGGGCGCTGTGCGGGCGACGCCGAGGGGGAATTCTAGCGTCTATCGATCTCAGAACAGAGAAATACTTTAAACAAACTGTTGCAACGCGCCGAAATCCCATATTCGCCACATCAAAAAAAAAAAAAAAGAAAACAAATGAGTTAAATAATAAATAACATTCCTCGCATTTAACTGCATACACACTACATCGATACACAACTCCTGCCCAGCCAACGCTCCTTCCAGTACCTCTATGATGCACAAACCACATCTTGCTCTCATCGCTCTAGCAAATGATGAGGTCGGCCTCTCAAGCATATTTCGTCAAAAGCCTATATCAGCCATATTCGAGGCCACGCCCCTCAAACCTCCGCTCTTAGATCCACCGCCACCGCTGCTCCCCATCGTCTTCCCGCTGCCCGGCCCTGGCTCCATCGCCTCTTCTGCCTCCATCAACTGATCGAATTCGTCTCCCTTGTTCTTTTTACCATTAGATTCTAAACATTGTGCTTGCTGTTGAGGGGGAAGAAAAAAAAATCAGAAATTGTGTCACTAAAGTAAAAAAAAACATGGGAGGGGACTGACTTTACGAAGATATTCTTTACTCGTTCCCAACCTCCTACTACCTTCGGCTAAATGCTCCTGCAACAATGCAGCCAGTGCATCTGCCCTTTTCAAACGCCCCAACGCCGCCGGGGAAGTAAAACTTTCTGCCGTCGTGATAAACTCGACGATCGCTTGGGAATGCGATTGGGGTTGAGTCGCGGAGGGCGTCAAAATAGCAGAGACTTCTCCCGATTTTATCTATCGCAGTCGTGACTCCGTCAGCTATTCCATCCGTTTACGATAACCATACCGAATAAAGAAATAAGAACTCACCATGTCATCTAAAATCGCAACGACCCGCTCAGCTTTGGGCAAGTCATCGCCAACCCTCAATCGTCTAGCAAGGCTATCCACAGTCAATCGTATATACGTTTTGCGAAGCCGCAAAATCATATGGCGATGAATAGAGTTAACAACCTGCTCAATTAAGCCTCTGTTACAGTCCTAAAAACGTGACAGCGTCAGTATCACTGTATATATATCGCAGTTACATGTAATGGACGAGATACCTTTTCAAACTCTGCTACAGTGTGAGCTTTTCGCACAGCCGCCCAGTTGTGCGCTTCAAACTCCTTGGCCAACTCGTTATAAGAAGTAGCATATTTCTCAATTATCCTGGTCACTGGAATGGGCGTATACTTGGGCCAAACGATTTTCTGGGGACAAAACCGAGATGAAAAAAAAAGCGGGATGTCAGCGGATGGGGCCGTCTCGACGTAAAAGTGTGCCCCGTGCAAGAGGTTGATTAATGGAGTGGAACACTTACTTTTCCTGTGACGATCAATTCGCACAATAATGCCCTCTTGGCGCAAGCTAGTTGAATAGCTGAAGCAGTCGTGGTCGGAACCGTCAAAGCCTATTGTACGCTGTCAGCAACGAGACCGAAAAACGGGCGTGATGAAATATTTAACCCACAGTCAAGTAATATTCTTTAGCTTTACGAAAGTCTCCCACAGCCATGGTGACAGCACCGGCGTGATGATAATACGTTAGGATATCCAAGTAAGTAGGCGCAGTCTGTTAAGTGTACGTCAGCAGCAGCAGCAGCACCGCGGTCACGTTGTCGCGTTTATGCACAATTAAAGAAGACGTCTTTCACTTACAGTCTTGACGTTCAAAAAGATGATATCGAGGACCAACCCTAAGCTAGGATGGTCAAATTGACGAGTAACTAGGCAAGCTTCTAGCAAAGCGCCAAATATGGGAGAAAACGTTTGACGGTAATTGAGCTTCTGGATGAGCGAGGTGATTGCAGGGATGACGAATTTGACCTTTTGGAACATGTTTCATGCTCTCCATGAGTTTTCAAACACCCTTCTCCTTCTCTCTGCGATGTAGCAGATTCACTCACCTTTGAAAGCTGTTGTGACAAGCGTAAAAGGCCCCATGCAAATGCAGCAACTTTTGGACAACATCAGTATCATTCTTCTTCCCAACTGTTTCCGCTTTGTTCTTTTGAACAGACATACCTCTTTGGTGACTGATCCGCAGCTGGGCAGGATCAGCGAGTTCACAGAGATTGATGGCGAAATCCAACATCTTGTCACTCCATATCACAGGATTGCCTTGCCCAAGAGTAATCCTTGCCGACCTGTTTAACCAAAAGCAAAACAAAAACAAAAGGATCAGCAACCTCTTTGATCCCCCAAAAACACCCCAGATAAAACCGTTGCGTACAGCACATAGACAAGTCCTCCCCCAATCTCTTTTATTCTCTCATCTGCCATCTCATACACTTCATCACCGGCCTCGTACAGCGCCAACAGCTGTTCGCCGGCATTCCTCCTTTCCCGCGCTTTCAAAGAAGCACCCTCAAATGGCTTCCCATCAGCGACTTTGGCAAGAAGCGGGAGACCTTTCGCTGTAAACTGGTTTGCGGGTAAGGAGAGAATATGGTGGATTTCTTGGGGGGTGGTAGGTAATTTTCCAGGTTGGGGAAGAGATGGGAACGCGGGATGGGCGTGTAAGGAAGGTGCAGCTTCTGGTGCTGTTACGGGCGCAGGTGCAAGTTCGGGTGCCGCTGCAGTTGTGGTTGTGGTCGTTGACGGCGAGGTTAAAGTCGAGGGGTCGAAAGACTCGGGTACTGGCGTTGGGTTTGTTTTTGTAGGCTGAGTTAGTTCGGAGACGGGTGAGGTGGCCTCTTTTTGCGGGCGCGAGCTCATTGTGGGTGCAGTCAAATTTCCCAAGGCCGATGAACGGACGACAATTGGCGGGGAACCACGAACAAGGCTGCAATAATGGATGCTCGCGCAAACGCACTGGATGAACTGAATGATGACGATCCGCACACCGAACCGGCCATGTCCGCCGATTCTTTAAAGGGGAGTCCATCTAAACACTTTCTTTATCATCCGGCTATCAAAGCATTTCTCGGACCGGCCAGAGTGGTGACACCACACGGTCCAAAATCCAAAATAGGATGGATTTGAGCCCATGCCATTTATTTAACTGTACGGTATTTCGGTCTCAATCACCCCTTCTTAGCCTTGGTCGACCCTCGCTTTCCAGCACGCTTATATATACCCTGCATCCAATGCAAGGATAACATTCGCTCTTCTTCATAATCTTGTTTCAAATTCCTTCCCTTCGATAATTGTGCAAGCTTGAGGCCCATCTATCATCATGTCTGTCATCTCCACGCCAATCACCGAACTCTGTACGTCGCCCTCTTCCTGGACTGCAGTATATGGCCGATGTATCTCCCGGGTTTCCGTTCCTAGCTGACAGCAAACACAGTCGGTATCAAACATCCCATCCTCCTCGCGTAAGCTTGATACAAAAAGAAACTTCCCCCCACAAAAGTCGATACTAAATAATTGTTTGCAAGGGGGATGAACGTCGCTGCAGGACCTGAGCTTGCTGCCGCCGTGTCTAATGCCGGTGGCCTCGGTGTCATCGGCGGTCTTGGTTATACGTGAGTCGCCAAGTTTCTAGGCCCCGATGAAGTGTCGCGAAGCACACAGCAAATGTCTCAAACGGATGTCCTGGACTAACCTGGAACTTTCTGACTAGACCCAAACATCTTCGAGGGGTCATTAAAGATCTGAAAGCTAGCCTTAAATCACCCGACCTACGTAGGTCTACCCTTCCTCCTTCTCCTAATCTCAGCTTTCCATTAATCAAATCAACAAGCTGACATTTGTTTCAGCTTTTGGAGTGGATCTCCTCATCCCATCTTTGGGACCTACAGCCCGTAAAACCAACTATGATTACACCAAAGGCCAGCTTAACGATCTCATTGATGTCATCATTGAGGAAAAGGCCAAGCTCTTTGTCTGTGCTGTTGGAGTGCCACCCAAAGAGGCTGTAGAGAAACTGCATGCGGCTGGTATCTATGTGATGAACGTGAGTCTTGCGATTCACCAAACTCTATAAGATCGCTAACAAGGATATGAAATTTTTTTTTTTTTAAATTTTTTCCTCCAGATGGTCGGGCACCCCAAGCATGTTACCAAAGCCCTTGCCCAAGGTGTAGATATCATTTGTGCACAAGTAGGTCAACCAATTTGTCGACTGTCGACTGTCGACCGTACTAAAATGGTATCCATAGGGAGGAGAGGGCGGCGGCCACACTGGCAGAACCACATTCTCAATCCTCATTCCTGCCTGCGTTGACCTTTGCAAAGGCAAAAAGTCTCCTCTCACCGGTCAGCCCGTAAGTATGAACTTTTTGATTTCCTACTCCCAACTCCTTTCACGTTACACTGAGATTACTGATGACGATGTCCGACTATCCTCTAGGTCCACGTGATTGCTGCGGGCGGCATCTATGATGGCCGCGGCCTTGCAGCATCACTCATGTACGGTGCACAGGCTGTCTGGGTCGGTACTCGGTTCGTTGCTAGTACAGAAGCTGCCGCGCCCAAGAAACACAAGGAGCTGTACGTCTTTGACTCTTTTTTACCCATATGATACTCGATATGGAGTGGTGCTTATTGGGACTGTAGGATTTTGTCGGCCGATCATGGTGATGCTGACACGACTTTAATCTACACGGGTCGCCCTTTGCGAGTGAGGCAAACAGATTATGTAAAATCGTGGGCCAACAGGCAGGATGAAATGTAATCCTCTTTCCTTTTCCACCATTTCATAAATACCATTTTCATTTGCTGACATGGGTAATTGTCCCTTTTTAGATTGCAACTCACCAAGCAAGGAAAGATCCCTCACGATGCTGAGCTGCAGAAGCATCCCGAGAAGAGTCTCGAAGGTCGCCCCTGGCTCATGGGAGATGTTAGTGCTCTGATTCACGTACGTCCCATTTGTTCTCAGGATCTATCAAATTAAATCAGTCAGGGCCAACTGACAACAATCATTCAAATAGGATGTGAAGCCAGCAAAGGAGATCATTGATGAAATGGTTAGCACCGCAAAGCAATGCCTCGAACACGGCTATGCTTCAGTATCTGGCGGACGAGGTCGTTCCAAGGCCAAGCTTTAGGTCTGGATATTTTATTGTTACTCCACTATGATTTCAGAGGATTATTGTGGATTGTTGAAAGAAGCCTATTCAAACTGACTTGTACTATCTTGTTATGAATGAAATGAGTTTGACGCAGTCGCATTACAACTCATGCCCATCCGCTTAGTACTCCGTATTACGCTAAGGATAGGGCCAGGGGTATCATATCCGTATTATAAGAATTGATAGACATACATCATACGGCGCATCATTGACTATACTATTAATAACTACCACCTCTCTTGATCTTCCTTTTCTGTTCGACGCGTCTTGATTATACTGTATCAATAGCATCGCCGTATGGTATTCGGCAGTGAACAGACGATAGATGATTATGATGCGGATGGGGCAAGTTCCTCGAGCCACTAGTGATGAGATGGCTGGAGAGAAAGCACAAGAAAAAGCAAAAGAAAGAAAGAGGAAAGCGAAGGGCAAAACCAAAATAGGAAAGAAGACAAATGGTGCGTGGCGCTTGGACCCTGAAATCGTCATGTTCCCGCTCCGACTCCCAAGTGGCAATAGTTATCATCGCCCGTTAGCGATGGCTTTTCATTATTGTATATCCTTGCATTGACATCTTTTACTGGCACAGCTCAACTCGCATCATAAGAAGGAAACCAATGCCACCTAGAAAAGGATCATCAACCATGGCCAAGTCTTCTGGGAAGACAAAAAGGGCGGCTGGTCTTTCCCAAGTGAGCTGATCCCTTTCTTCCTTCTTGATCCCATAGCAACCAACTAATGAAATATCGTTCCAAAGCCTACCCTCGGTTTCCAGTCCCAACGGAAACATTCTGGGACAATGAGCAAATCCAAACCTTCATTACAGCGCCAGACATCGACTATCTCGGAAATAAATGTGGAGCCGGAGGAACGAGGTGATATCGACACCGAACTGCTCACCGGTTCAAACACAAAAGGCAAAAAAACACACATGGGGGAGAAAAAACCTGCTGAAAGTAGTGCGCTACCAGAGCAGAGGACGGAAGACGGAGAACCCAGGCAATTAAAAGTGGAAAGTAAAGAATGGGCCCAAGTGTTGAAGGCTGCCAAAGAAGCTATGGGGAACCTTGAGCCCAGTACGTACTGCTATATCCAAGAAGGCATAAGAGGGATAAGAGCCTGACGGATCAAAATCAGTCCACGCAGATCCCGACACACACAATGATATACATCGTATGTTCTGAATTCCTTTTGACTGCCCATGGAAACCCATATTTGACCCCCCAGTGCTGATTCTCCTCGCTCCCGCTGTTCCCTCCTAATCCGATATTTTTCGTACAGATATCCTTCGAGTTTTTGACATGACTGCGAAATATGGTCCTTGCGTCGGTATCAGTCGACTGGATAGATGGAAACGAGCGCAGAAATTGGGTCTTGAACCTCCTGAAGAAGTGATTTTTTGTGACCAGATATCGATATATTTTGCTGATTGAACATGTAGATTCGGACGATATTAACAACCCAGCAAGGGCAAGAGGATCCATCATATCGAGAGAATGTGTTGAGTGTGTGGTTGTAATCATATCATGATTGTCGTCGATAGATAATCGTACCGGCGATGGGCGCACGGACGTGCGGAGAACGCGGAGAATTTATTGGAGAATTTAATTTTCGCACCTGGAATCTCTTCTCCTGGATTTTGGACCTGAGGCTTGCATGAGGCGAAAAGGGACCGAAAGTTATAATGACATCCCGGGTATATAGTACTTGAATTGGGTTGTATGCACTGTACAAGTATACTGCAGTATACTCTTTGGAAGTTGAATATGCGGGGAATGACTGGTAAATTAGATGACCGCTCAGTGTTTTTCTGCGTATTTACTGATCGGTCCGCGCCCGGCCAAGCCCATTTCTCGGCGTCGACTTGAATTCCGATTAATTAATTGCTCTTTTTAATCATCTTCGTCAACACCATCTTCAACGCTTATTGTCCCAGTCTTTCGCTTCCCAACTTCCTTCTGACCCCTCCTAACCCCGTACTCATGGACCCCTCCCTGCTTCATTCCTCAGAGGAGGTCAAACCCACAAGCAATACTTCTTCCGGTGGCTCGAACTATCCAAGTCCGAATACCGCAGGCCAATCTCACACGACCGACAACACAAGCCCATCCACCGTTCCTCAGTCTCAATCCACATCACAAACACACAACCAGCCACCGCAGCCCTCTTCTCAATCCCAAAGTCAACCGGGACAGGACACATCAGCTCTCGATGACAACGAAAGCGCCAAGCGTCCTCGCCTAAGGCTTGCTCATGCGTGCGATCGTTGCCGCCGACGAAAAATTCGTTGCGATACTCAGCATCCATGCACCCCTTGTCAGCAATCTAACAATGTCTGCACTTTTGAGACTCCGTCCCGAAGGACCGTCAAATCAAAAGGCAACTCTGAACGAGTCAGTAGTACGGGGGGTGTCAAACGGCCACATTCGCCGGGGCGGGTCTTTGCAAGTCTGGCGACGGGAAGAGGAGAGAGTCAAAGTAACCTTGAGGCCAGATTAGCAGCACTAGAAAGCATGCTTAGGGATGTGCCTCCAAACGTCCACAACGCTTTTCTGTCGACGCTTGATGCGCGCTTAGGCAGTGGGACGGGGGTAGGGTTAAAAGAAGGGGGTGGAGGAGGAGAAGGTGTAGGCGTGGCGGTTGAAGCACTGGCAGGTACATCATTGGCAAATTTAAATCTTCCAGGGAACCTCGGCTACAATATGGGAGGCTCAGAATTGAATGCCCAAAGAAGATTGGGTCAGAACACCCTTTCTCCTGACTGGGCGGCCACTGGCGGTCTCAGTGGATGGTTAAATGATGCAGTATTAGGAAAAAAGAAGGAAGAGGCGGGAATGGATGAATTAGCGAAACGACTAGGGGGCATGAGCTTTTTCTACGAAGATGAGATTGGACAAGCAAAGTGGCAAGGTGTGTAGTGTCTCTAGAGCTATAAGGAGGACTCTGACCAGCAAATCTAGGTGCTACATCAGGATTCCCCCTCCTTCACCTCCTTGCAGCACATAATGCTCCCAAAGAAGAAGACGAAGCAGATTCAGCTGATGGCGACGTTTCTGGTGAAATGATGGCTTCCCCGGCAGCCGATTCTATCCCCTCTACTTCTCCAAATACCTCAGTAATCTTGCCCCGTCGCATTTCTTCATCATCAACCCCAGCCGGCCGAGCATCATCTGTTCATGCAAAAGCCCGCTCGTCATCTATCGGCTTAGGCGCAATCGGTCGTCGGGCTAGTAGCGCCGACCGCAGAAAAAAGGAACGTTTCTTCCCGGATCGTACCCCTCGACCACACCAAACACTAAACCCCGAAGCCAGCTGGAAGGTCATAACAGGTGTTATCCCACCGGATTTGATGGATACTCTCGTCCGTTGCTATCTTTCTACCTCGCACCTTCTCTGGCCTTTCCTTCACGTCCCATCATTTTTGACAGATTATGCGAACCCTGCTCAATGGGGAGAACCTGGGTTTACATGCTTTATTGTGGCCGTCTGCACCCTGTCTTCACGGCATGTTGACGATCCCCGAGTGAGAGCAAATCCAGCTGATCCATCGACTGCGGGCAAACAATATTTCGAGCTGTTCAAACGACTCCGAGACCTGCCTTCAGCCGACAGGCCGACACTGTATAGCATCCAAGCGGCATTCCTTGCGGCAATTTACGCTTTCGGATTGGGTAACTTGAGCAAGGCTTTTTCTTTGCAGGCGGAGAGCATTACGTTATGTCTTGACGGTGGCCTGCATAGAAGCGTCGATGCATATGACCACTTTGACGCCATTGAAAAGGAAACTAGAAAAGTGAGTTTCATTTGGAGAGGATAAAGCTGACGACGATTAAGAGGACGTTCTGGTCCATCTATGCTTGGGATAAACAGTCGGCTGGTGAGTGTAGAAATTTTGTAAAGTTATCGTCATTGACGTCTTTGCAGCACTGTTTGGACGGCCGCCTATTATTCACCTCCGAGATTGTGACGTAACAGAGCCTCTCATCGTCGACGATGAAAACCTCAGTCCTGAAGGAATCAAGGATGAATCCATCAACTCAAAAAGTCGAATGTGCGCGTTTGTGGCTACTATTAGACTGCATGTTATCCTCGAGGTATTTTATTCGTCATGTCCTTTGACAAACGCCAAGCTGATAAAGACGTTAGGGTGTGATCGACTCAGCGACCCAGCCATCGGCTTTTCCTACTTCTCCATTCCTTGCCAGAGCAGCGGCCACTATTGCCCGCCGTACAGCCCAAAATGAGACATTACGAGATGAGGAAGAGCTTTTGGAAGAGTGGAAGAGAATATTGCCCAAATACTGGTGTTATGACACTGAAACAGCGAACTCTCGGGATCCTATCAGAATCACCCAGGCAGAGAGATTACATTGTGTAAGTCTCTTTTATTATTGGCTAACGTTACGGTACTGACACATTACGAAGCTGGAGCACCTGGTTAAGATGATCATCTACCGACATAGGTTCTCAGGGTTTGTCGCCATGCCAGCCTCAACCGCTGAAGAGCGAGCAAGACATCTGGACCTGTGCCGCAAGGCGATGCAGTGCGCGTTGACCATTATTGCAGATCACGTCCACATTGTGAGTTCAGACAAATGTTCGTGATAATAAATAGTAATGCTGAATCATTTTCGCAGAGTCAACGTGGGATGATGACTTATTGTATGTCACGGCTGATCGGTAATGCAACGGTAGAATCAAGTGCTGATCATATATTTCCAGATGGCGTACATGTCATTCATCAACTTGCTCAAGCAGGTCGTACCCTGGTAGCTGTGATTCTAAACTGCCGCAATGCCGACTTCCGACCTATTATCGCCCCGTCAGTTGAAGGACTTCGGTCGTGCGTCGGCTTGTTGAGAAGGTTCAGTGGTCGATACCTATGTGGTCTCCGATCTGCAGACATCATAGACGAGTTTTGTCGAGGTATGATACTATGTCTATCTGGCTACACAAAAGCTCATTGCCTTTCTAGTTTGCAACATTCCCGTTGACTCACCCCGTGTACCCAACTCAGCCGGCCGACCCTCACCGGCTTGGTTACGTCCAGTACGAAAACGTGTGGCGACCCCACCTCCAATCGCCGACTCGCCTGGGAGCTCTGGCATGATGAACTTTGACCCAAACACTCTTACTGCCAACAGCGGCGCCCATGCTTCGGGGGTCAATGACAACATGGGCATTTCAGCCGGAGGTGTAGGCAATATTGGTGGTCCTGCCTCTGATCTGGATGCACTTTTCAACACAGCAGCTTACTTCAACGTACCTGGGGGAGAAGTTTCTGGTGGGATGGCTGGCACTTCTACAGGTAGTGCACCCAATGTAGGCAACCACAATGTCAACATCGGTCCATCAAACTCTTTCCTTCCTACCCTCGGCGGGCTCGGTGAGGCATCTGCACCGTATGACCGTTTTGAAACGCTCTCACCCAACGCTGAGCTAGGAAATGGCAATACCATGCTTAGCAATTATCAAGATTCCCACGCTGGCTTCAGTCTCAGTGGTGATACGGATCATCCTATGGGCAATGGCCTGGGAACGTCGGCAGGTGCAGGCGCGGGGCACATCAGTTTTGATTACGGGTTGAATGGACATGGGTTTGGGGGCGAGAGCTTAGCAACGAAGGGCATGGATAATGTGTCAGATGGGTTGAAACAAGGAACAGGTGGTAGCAATCTGTAAGTTCCAGTTATGCGTTCCTTCGGCTCTATTGCATCCTATTCAAAAAGCTTATCTAAATGTACAGGTCTGCCGCTACGATCCTTAGTTTGATGGAGGAGGGCTCTTTTGATTACGGGAGCATATTTACGGATCAAGCACCATAATTGGACGTGGCCGCCCGTGCTGCCTGCTACTTTTTTTTTGTGATTCGTCAATATATTTTGTTTCTTGGAGGTTAGTTCTAACTTCTTGGGCAGCGCTGCATGTATGATTACAGAGGGGAGGACGTTCTGCGTAATTTTTATGTATATTCTGCAACAGTTTTAAGGTGGTTAATTACTGTTTGATTTGATATTACATGATGATTCCGAGAACCTGCTGAGTATTGAATCCACGTCGTTAATAGTACACTTTACAACCCGCAATACAGATAGGTTCTTTCACCTTCTGGTATCTTTGACCTTAGTAATACCGATAGCCTGTTCGCTCGTCGCCAGCATATGTAGTTTGTAGTAGGAAATGAGAATGAGAAAGAGGCTGCTCGCCGTCCTTGTGTTCTACCGTTATTAATAAACGGCACAAGAATACGCTTAATTAAGCTTACCGAACTCCCGGGATCAATTCCTAGTTGCGTCAATGGTGACTAACCAGCGGCTGTTCTAATAAGAATGAGTGGAGCAGAAAGCAGGAACAGAGAAAGAAAGAAATGAAACGAACGACGAACAAAAGTCTGTCGTCGCAGCCACAGCGGCCTCCTCACCTCTCCAACTGCTGCGCCCTTACTAAATACCCCTAACCCATCTCTAGGCGATCGTCAAGTGAAAGTAGTCCGAAGTTTCTATCTTTTATCTCCCCTACTTTCACGTCATGGGAAGGTTAAAACAATTATCAGACGTCAGACCAGAACAGCGGGTTATCAGATCCGAACCTCTCGGCCCCCAGAAGATCTTTAACAGGGCTCACGACTTTCTTTCCACCGTTCACCGAGAGCGCGCACTACATCCATCTTTTAACTTACTGCCTTCAGCCTGGAGAAAGCTCCGATCTCCGACTTCCATCCGACCTCCGACCTCCGAGCAATGACGAACTATAGCTTTCAACCCTCGATCAACCCTTTTTTTCCCTTTGATCACCTCCTGCCTGGGGTGCTGTGTTCAACTTCTTTTTTTTCTCTTTGCTGCTTGGGATACAACGAACGGCGAAGAAAATCATACGGACATCACAGCCACAGGCCCTTAAGATTAGAGGAGATGATGTTCTAGCATGCATCACGGTAGACTAGTAGTCTTCCCCTTTCGCACCTTCCCTCTTGAAGAAGCTCCACGTCGATTACATCAGCCTGCGTTACTTACCATCCATCATCATTCTACTGTTACCTGCCGCGGTGTGTTGCCCCCTTTTTTTCCTGCGTTGCCCTTTCATCTGTCCTGTAATCGTCCAACGTCATCCTTGTGGACCCAATCAGATTTGCTGTGAGGTTGGTTAATGATCGCAATCCTTGATCGTTGACTGTCCAACAATTAAAGCTATACGCCGGCCTAGGATAATTGCATCAGTAATGTTCCGCCAACACTACTCGCATCATCCAAGATCAACCCGACGTCATATTGTTATCTCTCAAGCTTACACACCGCTCTAATTTGTTGTGGCAAGTAGTAAAAAGTATTCAATATCATCTGTCAGATGAAGTGAGCGGGTCTAATAATCAATCAGTACAAATTGAAAGTTGACCTTTTTTCAGTTCACTTTTATCTTCACTCTTACCTTGCCCTATCGATTGAGCAATAAGACCATTTTGAGCTCCTACAAACAAGAGCAACACGCACCACTCACAATGACAGCCTTGTCCCATTCCCTTCACCGCGACAGTCAGCAAAGTCTTCCTAGGAGGGCGTCTTCAAAGAATGATAGAGGGCTTGCAAGCGGTGGACCTCATATCTCGACGGCTTCGCCTACTGCCTCTCAATCAACCTTTGAAGATTATAATCTTGAAGGTAAAATATTCCTTTTGTCACGTCTGTATGCCACTGGGACTGATCATATCACTATCGATTACAGGTGAAGAATCACCTAACTCCTCAGAGACATTGGAGAAGAGAAAGAAAAAGTACTCGGAGAAGCTGTATCAATGGACTCAGGAGATGTGGAACAATACAAGACGAGATATAGAGTGAGCCATGCTGAGATAACTAGCTTGGAGTGCCTACTAACATCATGATGATCGATCGTAGTCGTCGTTCCTCGGTATCATAAGAGGACTCTGCCGATGCCTACAAAGCCCACAATGAATCCAAATAATGCACTCGACATGCTGACACCCCCACCTTGTTCACGGAGATTTCATGTTCACTTTCCATGTTATCGGTGTAGCTTCATGGAGCGGTTGTTAACATCTGTAATAATATACTCCCCACAGCGGAAACTTATCGCGTCTATAGATTTTGAGGAGTTATTGTAAGTAGTCAACAATGTAGCCTATGCAATCGATTTTGTTCATTTCTTGGGTGTGGACTGCCTTGCCGTCATTATTATCTCAGTCGCCTCCTGCAAGGGAGTTCTTGCTTTTCTCTGTACGTTACTCCCAATGCTTCCACATCGCCGCTTGCAGTTATGGTATAGTAAAAGCAAACAAGCATAATTGCATAAAATACTGAAGAACATTCGTTACATATTAGTTTATAGTAAAAACCTAATTCCTTCCACCGTGCTATCATAATCTCAGTTTCCTCCTCGATAACAACGCAAGCTCATTATCCGTTCCCAAGACCTAGCTCCACAATCACGTAGACATTTGCTAAGACGATCACCACAAACAAAACATATCCTAATACAGTCACCCACTTGGGCGATACATAAGACTTGCTTCGTCTAGGTGGTCTGTCACTTGATTGATCCGGCTCTACCCTGACTGTCGTACTTTCAATCCCAAGAGCCGCCAAGTCATCTCCCAGAGTAGTGTGTGATAAGGACGGTGTCGTGGCCGCCACGGCATAGGGACTAGAAACAGATGCGTTGTTGGTGATCCTCTCCATTTCGATGGATTCCACTTCCGGTCCTTGGACAGTCATGATTTCGTGCTTGGAACAGAGGTAGACGAGGGGGAATACGACCGTGGGTAAAACGATAGAGAGGAGGACTTGTGAAGCTACAAGCATTGTGTTAAGCCCCCTAGTGCCTACAGCAGAAGCTACGACTGCAGCAGGTATGACACCTATAAGCCGTGTGATGAGCCGACGAAGGAATGGGGACGTCTTCCAATTGATGAAGCCCTCTGAAACAACTTGGCCAGCTAGGGTGGCGGTAATGGATGCACTTTGACCCGCCTGCGTTGAAATATTAGCGATTAATTGGATCTGCCTTCCTTGGGGCGGCTTACGCATAACAAGGCTAATGCAAACACGACAGCAGCAGCTAATTGCCATAGTTAGCTCGTATCGGAGACATGGGAAAAGTATGTACCATGACCAATGTAAGACTTGATCAAATCAAAAGCGCCGAAAAGGTCCGCATCTTCAGTTGGGGGGCTTTCATTATAATAATACACGGCTCCCGCAAGGGTGAGAATCGATGCGTTGATTGTCAAAGCAAAACTGAGCAACGATATAGCAGTATCAATCTGCAAAATTGAACCCGTCAGTTCTAGAATAGAGCAGAAAATCAAGTCACTCACAGTAGAATGAAACAAATGAACATCGACCCATTTAATCCTATCAAACATCCGGACATTCCTCTCATATTCTTTTTGTTCAATCGCGAAGAGTTTCTCCTCCTTGGTAAGTTCCACAACGCTATCCTGTAGATTGATCTCGTCCTTGGCACCGTCGTTTTCCAAGACAGCCGCCTCAGATCCCGAACTAGGACGAGGAGCCCGGAGTAAAACTGGAGAAATAACAGTAGTTATGCCGTCACCCTGTTCGCTATCTGAACGAACGGATCTGGTACGTCTGAACGGGTTGAGTGAGGGCATGGTGACGTTTCGAGGCTTTCGCATGGTAGGCGGTTGAGGAATCATATTGAGACGGTCGACACCAGCGAGAAAGGAGCCCAGAAATAGGGCGTGAGGCATGACAGTAGCTAACGATAGATCGCATTAGCCAACTGACAAGTGAGAATGGACCTTTCCTCGTACCTCCTATAATACCGACACCAAGATATAGCGCACCAGGCTTGACGAGGGTCTAGATTGGTAAAGCGTTAGCTGAACGGGGCCATACAGCAGTTTTTTTCGGATTGATGATTACCTCGGAAGGAACAAGACCTAAGAAAACGTCCCTCCATACGGGACTGGTCAGCTTCAACAGCACCATGAAGCTGATAAACACTGCCAACACCTAATTAAGATATTAATAAATACACCTGTTTGTCTATAGGGCAGCTTGACTTACTAAAGAAACGATAATAATCTCAAACAACATCATGCCTTGTCTACCAGATGATGTTCGGAAGAAAACTAAGACAATGAGAACATCCACTGCAGTGATCAAGACACCAGCAAACAGAGGAAGCTTGGGGAAAAGACTGGGATTCCGTCAGCGATATCCCCAGATGAACCTCAATTTACTTACAGATGCAAGGCAATGGCACTTCCCAGAAGTTCGGCCAAGTCTGTAGCAATAATGGCTATTTCTGCCAAGGCATATAAGGCCCAAAGTGCGATGGTTAAGGGTATACGATATTTAGGATAGCGAGTCTTGAGGCGAAGGAATAAGAGGCGAGTTTGAGCTGGAAGTGATATTCCTGTGGCAGTGCCCAAACGGACCGACAACAGTTGCAAGACTAATACAGAGGCGCCAGTCAGATAATCGAAGTAGAGGGCAGGAAGTCCAACGCGGAACGTACTAACTGCGGCCAGACTAGCAACTAAAACTACGAACAATAGTTTGTAGCCGAAATCCGCACCAGCCTCTAAATCTGTTGCCCAATTACCTGGGTCAATGTAGGCCACACTAGATACTAGCCCTGGGCCGACGAAATGTAGATGCCTAGCTTACAATCAACTTCAAGCCATGAGAACGGCTAAACGGGGAGGCTGAGTAGCTCACCTCAAAAACGCATTCTTGCATTTCGTGAACGTGAAATCGTCCCACCATCTTCTCTTACGTTCTGACTGCTGAGGTGAGTGAGAGCTTGTTGGTATTGAAGAACTGCGATTCCTGTCCATGGCGACGTCTACAGATGATTGGAATGGCCGCAAGTAGCTAGCCTCAGCTGGCTGTGTGGATTGATATTGTGATGGATATGGGTCGCAGACGTGTGAAAGAGGTAAAAAATTGGGAATGAAGTGCACCAAATAGCTATCTATATGTGATATTTATAAGAAAGGATTTACATAGAACTATAGACGAAAGAAGGAGCGGAAACGTTAAGCCCAGCAATAACCATGGAAAAGCCGCGGGAGCCTGAGGGCCAAAGGACTTCGCCGCACGCGAAGGATCGCAGATCCCGCCACAACACAAGATTCCACAACGCTTAAAACAAGCATCCGCCCTGCTGCGGAGCACAACCTGGTGCTATATGTGTAGAGTACAATCAGTTGCCTGCCATTTACAACATGTTTCGGCGGACATACTGCTTCTTGTCCAAGGGGCGTATTGGCATTGGCGGAGGATGGAGGTTGGCACAATGAATTCATGTATTATTGAAAAGATCAGTATGAATTTTTGTCTCTGGGCTATCCTGCCAATGAACGAAGGTGAAAGGAAGGGGATGCCTGAAATAAAAAAAAAAAACCCCAAAACCTTCCCACAAGTGATCTCCAGCAACTTGAACCTTCGTCGACACGACCATACTAGTGGATCAGATCTCAGCATAGGCGCCTCATCATACCTTGCCCGCTTGGTTGCTTGTGACATGAGAAATACTGTGTACTACTACGCTACTAGTAGTTCAACTATGGTACATCTACTCATTCAATTCGGCCTTTGCGTGACAGCTATTCCGCTACTTCACAGGCACAGGGCGATGCTGGAACGCCAGATAATAGAAGGACAAGCAACCAGTAGGCAGTAGGAGGGAGAGAGCATGCAAACCAACAACAGGAAGGGCACCCCAGATCTTGGGTGTCTACCATCTGCAAATAGTCTCAGTGCGAGTTGCCAGGAGAGGTGGTATCTTCCTTTTTTATCCTCTACCCATTGATCAAATGACAATTTGCGTTGCATAACACGTTCATGAGACTTGTACAGTATATAACATTTCAATCAACACGAGCACAGAACATTAAAAATCCTTATTTAGACTACTTTATGTACAGATGCGAATCATTTCCTGAATTTTAAACAGTCAATAATGGTGAGGGTATACAAAGACAACCGGTTCAGAGTTTGGGCGTCGGCCCTCGTAACAAATTAATTACACAAAAACCTTCGGTTGAGGCAATACTGTCAATATCAGCGGGGTATGCCCAAGTCAGTCTTGTTCTATATCCACAACAGGAGACAGGAAAGACTAACCAGATCTCGACAAAAGCTTGGCCAAGAGTATATAATCTTCCTCGCTTCTCCTTCAATCAGCTTCAAGGCCTCAGGGTCTCTCACACCCTGTTTTTCAGCTTCTTCTCTTCTAGCTTTAGCGGCCTCAGCTTCTCTTTTAGCAAGTTCGACCTCCCATCCAAAAAGTTCGTGGAAGAAACGGAGGTTGGGCTGGATAAGGACTAAAATGGCAAGATCAGCTCATGACAGCTGTCATGTCGTGCATATACACCTTACCATTAAGACGTCGGGCTCGACAAACCATATATGCGTCCATCAATCTCATATGCTCATACTGCATCATGTAGGCGATGACGATACTGGCGCTTCGGCTCACTCCAACACGCTAGAAGAAAAGAGCAGGCAATCAGCTTACTCTATTACCGTGAGTTGATGCTGTAGTGTGTGCTCACACAATGAACCAGAATCCTGCCACCCCTCGCCCGGGCTTCCTCAATCCATTCACATGCACGCGCAATAACGGGCCGAAGAGGATCATTGCCGTCATCCCTTACATCAGTCAAATCAAGCCTAAACAACACGAATCAGTGCTCTCGTTCCTTGTCTCATGGAAGAACATGAACTTACACGCTAAGTTTGCCTGCTCTCACAGCTGCTGCCAAAGTATTTTCGCTTTTGTGCCCGTAGTATGCATTTATAGCGTTGTCCATGTTCATCAAACTCTCTCCAACGCTTACAACGTGAGTGATACCCAGCGAATGCAACATCGCGGCGTTGCCTGCATGTTCACTGGAGAAAACGAGACATACTGTGAGTAATTCTATTTCTTTTTGATTTTTGACATATTCGTAAGCGCCTCCACTTACAGGTTACCAAGATACAGGAAGGGTAGAATTCTGGAAGGAAATCCGTCAAATCTCTTATCATCAAACCACGATCTAGCCTCCTGAGCGGCTACGCTACCCCCATTCTCCTGCTCCGCCAACATCTCCCGTGCAATTTCTGCTGTCGATTTAGCACCTTCTTTCCCACCTGTTGCTGATGTCCTATTTGGAGCCTGCTCACGCTTCGCCCCAAAGTTCATACCCCAAGGCCGCCATCTTGGACTCGGATTATTCAGTTTTGCATCAGAATCAGTATGCGAAGAAGCAGATCCGGCATTGGTAGCGCTAAGAAGCTTGATTGCCTTGGCTTTTCGATCCGCAGCCAGACGAGCATCGACTTTCCGTAAAAGAGGTTTATCGGCAGGATACAAAAAGAACGACCTGTTTGCGTTGACCTGAAGGTGAAGGAAAGCTTCCGGCAAGGAGATGGATAGAGAGGACATGATGTACGCCAAAACGATGATACTCGACTCAGTGTATCCATCCTGACAATGAACGAGGATTTTACGCTTCTTGCCGTTATCTCGTCCTTCCACCAATTTTCTCAGAAAGTAAACCAGTTCGATCACACGATCAGTCATGACAACCATATTACGAGTATGGCCTGTGATTGTTCTACTGCTCCCTGCACAGTCGAGAGCGACGTATTCATGATCAGTGGTCAATGATGGTTTTGCTCGCAATTGTCGATCGCTGGGTGCCGGAGAAGCCGTCCGTTTTGAAGGTACTTCAGTTGCAACTGAGGACGATGAAGGCGAAAGAAGATTTCGCAGGGCATGGGTGGCCGGTGATGCGGTCCAGTTGAAGGCGCTTGAGGATTGAGATTCTTCGCCAGCCTCTCGCCTCCTGCGATCAATGTCTAATAGTTTACGGTAAGCCGATGAGAGCGCCGAAGTGCCTGGCATTTCAGAACATTCAGATGCTTTGAGACATAGGTCGAAACGAATAAACGACCCTGCTCCTTCAAGCGTTGCGCCGGGGACGTCGCAATCATTACCGACCTTTTCATTTCGTTTGTCAGCTAATTAATTTTGAGATGTGGGCGTCTGGACTCACCCAAAAACCTTCGACGACCTCTGATGCCTTGGTCATCTCCCTACTTTCTTTTGCCTCCCTTTCAAACAGGTCAGTTTGGAGATGGGGATGTTTGTCGCGGCCTTTGGAGTCGATATTCACAAGTTCGGGATAATGTTTCTCGATTTCATTGAATGATTCTGGTTTGCAGGTTAGATTGATCGTTCAAAACAAGATCACGATACTGACCAACGATGACCCATACTCCATAACGTATCGGTTCTCCTAATCCTTCGCCATCTCCTCCTGTATGCTTCACATGGTAGATCTCTTGTAATCGCTGGTTGTACAGATCTTCTTGTGCCTGCGCAATTCTGCAACATCTCATGAGCTCGAAAGTCCGGCATTGTTCCTGGTCAACACTTACTGTTCGGCAACGTGTAGCAGCCCCTGCGTCAGTCCTGTTTTGGAATATAACACAATATCGGACACAGTCGCATATTTGATTTGCTGAATATTCAGGTTCCTTAAATTGATTTGGTCAGGAAGTTTTGCAGCTCTGAAACTGGGTCGTTTTTCTGTGTCATCGCCAATTTTCGAAAGATCGAATATATCATGGACATGCAATGCGTTGAACAAGATGCAAGAGGGATTTTGATTTTGTCCGACTGTTTCGTCGACGTCAGAACTTGATGATGAGACACTGGAAGATAACGACGGTTTTCGGGATTCAGGTTCGGCTGCAGCACTGACCATGCTGCTACAGGGAAGGGGATGGTTGTCCTCATCCAGGCCTTTTGCCACTGCTGTTGGTGAAAGACGTTTTGAATAGCAAGGGTGCATGGCGACCTCAGTACCATTGCTGCCATCCTTGGACGAATTCATTGATTGAGTATCAGCTTCCGGAAGAGGTTTGAAAGACGAAAGACTAGGTGAAGGTAGAGAATTGCCAAGGCTTGGGGATGTCAGTTCAGTCGCACCGCTAGAATTGTACGATTCCGAAGAAGTGGATTCAGACTCGGAGTCTTTGCGATCAGGTACTTTGTACGGTGCGCTTGTGGGAATAGTAGTCAGATCTGTGTCGTTGCGCTGTGGCGGAGGGCGCAAATAGTGTTTGTCAAGAGGATGAGGTGGACAAAAGAGAAGACAAAGGCCCCGATAGGGTGGAGGTTCAAACGGTGGAGAATATCTTCAAAGCAGACGTGAGCTAGACCCTTCTTGAGACAAAATGACATGGCGCACCCGAAGAACTGGGCCATCTCCTGCCCCTTACGGCCATCATCACTGATACCATGCAGCCATGGGAACATGACTGAGCTTGGCGTATCAATCAATGAATGAGTTTTGACAAGCTGGGGTAACTACTCGTCCGTCAACAATCGGATTCAGCCATTCTAATAAACTCACCTCTTCCATTCCCAACAGTCTCACACCTTTCGCGACTTCTTGTCTTTCTGCTTCACACCCCCATTTCGGCATTCCCCATATAACAGGCGGCGGGGCTTCCTCATAATGCATGTCCATCCGCACCATAGCATCCTCCCGTTGTGCTCGCTCTTCATCGTAAGCACTGATAGGTTCTCCAAGCCCTAAGCATGGTGGCTGTTTCAGCTGCTCCTCATCAACATCCATCTTCTGCCCTTCCTCATCATCGATACCGTGGTCAGATTCGGGTACCTCCGGTCTTTCGATGTGCTCCCATTCAAACTTCAATCTCGTGGATTTTGGTTCCCTGTCATCTTTTATTTCCCGGGCTTGATTTAACGCCTGCTCTACACCATTCACTACACCCTCAGTACTCCTGGCACGCTCCATGGCAACTGGGAGGAGATGTGTGGGGGTAATTGGTGTAGGAGGTGCTGAGAGTGTAGCGGTGGGCCGGGGCGTGGACGCCCGCGACAAAGGGTACGGTGGTTGGGTGGGATAGGGGAGGATGGCGGACGACATGATGCGATATGGAGTAGTAGTCTAGCAAAGCACCAATGTATTAAATACGATGGAACGTATTGCTACGGTATGAGCCATAGATACAATAGATAAGAAGGAAGAAGAAGTGGAGATATGGCAATTGAAGGGACGGGTGGGAAAGTGGGACTTAAGCTAAAGCGACAGGCTCTGGCTGGACCGGTACACGATTGCCGTCGCGGTAGTGCAGTAAAGTAGTACGTAAAACGCCATAAACAGTGACAAACCACAGCAAGGTCGGCTGTACAAGGTAGCAGGCAAAGCATATGCAAAATACTGGTATAGGATGTTACACACTGTGCTCGCAGCTCGCAGACGAACCCGCGCTTGGCCGGCGAGAGAAAGGACAGCAGCGAGGACGGGCAAAGCTGATGAAAGCTGGAGCTGCAAAGTTATATGACGCTCTCTCGACGATCGGCTACTCTCGGGGGGAGACGACGAGCCAACTGGCCAATTGAGATCTTGGCGCCGGTCGACTGACTCCCGTCCTTCATCAACGTGCCTAGGCGTTTTTTATTTATCTTCTGCTGCTCTGCTGCTTGCTGCCGAAAGGCTGGAAATGGCCGCGCGGCGCAATAAGCGTATGGCAGAGGAATCGGTCACTAACCCAATTAATTAACGTTATTTAACATTTAAACACCGTTTTGATGCCGCCCCCGCAGCAGCTAATAATAACAATCAAGTCTGGTTCTGGCTGGCTAGAAAATTGCACATTGAGGAAGGAAGTATATTTCGACAAGACTCTTTGCTTCAGAACACGGATAATGAAGCAGAGGATGTCCCAATAATCTACATAATGCAGATTATTAAGCCGAGAAGAAGTGTATAGAATGCTTCGCTTTTACGGCTGCTCAGCATTGCCATTGGAGGGGCCAGGACGAGCGACCTCGAGTCATCCGATCTCGGCTCTTCACACACTCGCTCAACTTCATCCACGGTTGATAGTGAGGAGTTCAACGAAAAGCATAGATCGCCTCTTGTTAAAGAGCGTTGTAATATGGAGCCGGGCATTGTTTCGATCACATCTTTCATTCAGTATAATCATTTGATTGTTGTTTTCTTATGGCCTCCTGTATTAATAGGTGTAATATCCCTCATTACCACCCACAGTAAGCACCTTCGTCGAACGCCTTCCGTTCGACATCTGATAAGTTATTATAAAAAGCCTGACGCCTCTGGAAGAGGATTCAGAATCAGTTTCCCCTCTTTCATTTATCCCAAAAGGTAAACTAGTCGCAGCTTACCTGAGCTTCAGAAGAAAATCCATTATCTGAGGAAGTTGCCTGGCTGGTTGTTGTCAATGCAGCTGATGAACTAGTGTTCATCTGCAAGTTTGTTGCAGGGGTGGGAGATGTGCTTCCTCCATTTGTCCGTGGTTCATCGTTAGTAGCGTGCGGCATTTTTATTCGTAATGTTTTCAAATTTGCGATGATAAGATGACCGATGTAAAAGGCGACAGTAAGAATCTTTGGAAGTTATATGATGTCAAAACCTCCCAAAAATATCTGAGGATAACCAAGAAGAAAGAGGAGCGGTTGCTAAATTCTCTTTTCATGGAAGCCCTGTTTATTTCAAACACCATCACCTTTTATC
The DNA here is from genome assembly GCF_000149245.1 of Cryptococcus neoformans H99. NCBI lineage: Eukaryota > Fungi > Basidiomycota > Tremellomycetes > Tremellales > Cryptococcaceae > Cryptococcus > Cryptococcus neoformans. The sequence continues at coordinate 844,192 of NC_026758.1, read as the reverse complement.
CTTTGCCTTCCTTTTCGTCGAATAGGCCACTTTTTGCAATGTGCTTGCGAATGAATATTGAAGTTGGTATCATGCCTTCCAGTCTAGTTTGCAAACCACCAGACAGTCGGACAACTGTAGGATGATTTCGTTGCAGACTGCGTACGTTTACAAAGCAAGCAAAATGGTTCGTCTTTCCTGGTAGATGTAGATACCCTTGCTGGATTTTCCCCTTTCACATCCGTTTTTGCCTTCGTTCATCGTCGGAGTGTTTTATTTCAGGAGCCTGCGTGGGTCGTGGTCATTCAACTTGGCGTTCGTTCATTCTCGATGCGCTCGCTACTGCAACAACGGAGATACGTTTTGCCCGCTTGACGTTCATTTTTTAGTGCTGCCTCCACTTTCGTCGGCTTTCTCCTGCGAGCCTATCTAGCCCACGATGAGGTCCGGCCTTCGGCGACTGAAGAGGTCGTCATTATTTTATTTTCAGTCATCATCGCATGTGGCATGTTCCTTTCGTTTCGGTGAAGATCCAGGAAAACAAATTAAGCATTCATCTCTATTTGATAGCCTTCTTCTTTCCAACATCTGAGTTTCCCATTCTTCCGCGATTAGTCCCCTCTTCAGTGAGTAGTTCCCTTCCCTTTCTTTTACCATCAATGTCAACTTCCATCTCTACCACTCTCTGTACCGGTGGATCAGTGTACTGCTGGCGACCGAGTTGCAAAGAGAAGAAAGTGCTCTGAATTGCTACAGCTGGTCGCTTTTCGACAGGGTACAATCGTGCAAGACGGGAGCTAACCCTTATCCTCTCCAGTTAGAACTTTCAAGTCCAGTTAGACATATACAATCTAGACGCAATTTACAAAAATGTGTAAGCCAAAACTTGAAGCTATTCCAAACCGTGAAATTCTAATGTCCTTTTCTTCCATTAGCTTGCTGCTCTCAACTCCCCCCTGTTCAGGCTGAATATTCTCCCAAAGGATCTTACACAACCATCGATGGCTTGAAGGCTTATGTTATCGGTCCTGAGGACGCCATGGTCTCTGTTCTCGTTGTGTACGACATATTCGGTTACAGCCCTCAAATTCTTCAAGGTGAGTCGCTTTTTTTTCTGATACATTACACTAAGAACAGCAGCTTGAAAAGAGATTAACATGCTAACCTGGCTGTCTCAGGTGCCGACCTCATTGCCTCCCAAGGTTACCGAGTTGTAATGCCCGACTTCCTCGTTGGCAACTACGCCACCCCAGAAATGTTTAAGCCTGGGTACGTATCTTCCTTAAATCCGTGTTTTTCTTTTTTATCATACTGATATTATATTTCTTCTTATCTAGGAACGAAGCAAAGAAGGCTGAGTACTTTAGTAAATTCCCTGGCGCCTGTGGAACTCAGTCTGAGCCTGTCGCCAAGGCCATCAACTCTTTGAAGGAAGCCGGACACAACAAGGTTGCAGTTGCTGGGTACTGCTGGGGTTACAAGGCCGCTGTCTTGTCCGAGGGTCTTGCCAAGGCAGATGCTCTTATTAGTGTCCACCCTACGTAAGTAACCTGAACCTATGGCGGCGGATAAAGACTAATTTGTCTGGGGATAAAATATAGTTTCCCTGCTCCTGATGATGTTGACAGGATCAACGTTCCTCTCGCTATGCTTTCTAGCTCCGGGGAGGACATGAATGTGGTGAGTATTCGCAATTTTTTGTTTCTTTCTCTAGACTGAAAAATAGTGCAAAATTGACGAAACGGTTCAAAAACAGATCAATGCTATTCAAAAGGGTGTGGAGTCTAAGAACCCTGGCAAGAACTTTTTCAAGCACTTCCCTGAACAAGTGCATGGCTTTGCTGCCGCTCGAGGTGATGTGAGTAGGCTGTTGAGATATTGTTTGTGCTTGACTAACTTAATTTACCGCAGCTCTCTGGTGGTGCGACTACTGAGGCCTACGCTGAGGCTTACCGGCTCATCGTCAAGTTCCTCAAGGACCAGGTGTCTGCATAAACAGACGTCATTCATACTATCATATACTCGATACGTGGATGCAACTAGTACAACTTATAAAGTTCTCTCTGCCGTTCCACTAATTTGAATCCAAATGCTTGGAATTTACGGGCGGTTTCTTCGATACGTCCTGCTCATGGTCACCGAGGTGATAAAAGTCGTATAGTACAAGGTGCATTTTCTACAGAAACAATTGAAAAACTGTGATTGGACGGTTACAGCCAAAAAAGGCTTATAATTGATATTGATGGAGGGTGGAATGATGGCACACAAGCAATGATGGCAAATAACAAAAATTGAACTGGTTTGGAGGGCTAGGGTCGTGTACGTGGACCGCGAGAGAGAAATGTAAGAACATGGAAGATAAAATAATCCTGCACCATCCAATGAGCTGTCAGTCATCAAAACGCCCTAAGCTTCAGAAAAGAACTCACACAAACAACAAAAAGGAATCTAAATACGTGACCCTTTATTTAAAAGTCAGTCTTCCTGTTTACAGGAGAAGGAGCCGCTCCAGAGCTTTCGCGGATGGCCACAAAAGACTGTGAAAGAGACGCAGGTTTCCCTCTACACCAGATCTCATGATCAGCAAAAAAAATATAAAAGCAATTCAAAGGGGAATCATGACAAACTTTGCAAAGTGGCGTTGCTTTGCATTGGAAAGCTTGGCTGTACAAGGGCTTTGAAGTTGATCTGTAGGTGAAATTGTAGGTTTGCTGTTAAAACAAATCAAACGTCGAGTATGTAAGCAAAAGTTTCTTCTCTACAAACGTTTTAGAAAAGAAACGACATACTTGGCCTTTGCAAACTTTTTGGCTAACAGAGCCTTTTGCCCCAGACCAGCGGCAGCACCGTTCGTCGTCATTCCTGGTACAATGTTGGCTGACATAAAACCGTCAGTCAGTTACACGATTCTCTCCAGTCGACAACCCCAAGACCCTCCGAGACCGGCGCATGTACAGCTTAATGCTGTGCGCAAGCAATCCCCAATTCCACGAAAACAGTCTACTCGCACAACGTTACCCTCTGCCCCATACTCCCCCTCCCCGCTATCTCATTACACTACATTCATCAAGTCCCCTACTCGACACTCAATCCCCTCCATTCGTCCATTCGCCCCATCAACCATCCGGTACCCAGATACAAAGCGAGACCCATTGTACTCACGGTTCGACACTCCCAATGGTTTCACGGGAATGACCTTGGCCTGATGACTAGGGTCATGTAGCGGCGTAATAGTGGGTGAAGGTGTGGTGGTGCTCTTGGTAGGGGTGGAGGAGGTAGAGTTGGACATGGTTAGATTTGGGATTGCTTTGGTTTGGTGTGTTGTTCTGCTGGTGGGTTGATATATAGGCAGGAATGTGAATCTAGAGAGAAGAATTGGTGAGAGGGTGGATGTTTTTATGTTGAGCGATTCTAGAACTGTGGTGGGATGACTCGCGCCTGTTTTTTAAATGGTGTTTTCAGGGTTTTGATTTCCCAGCACCATCCCCACCGGTAATATAACTCAAACTCTCATCGCCGGGTTGTGGCGCTTTTTGTCGTCATCACCGCCAGCTTAACAATGTAACGAACGACAACGCCAAGCAACAATTGATCAATTGATTGAACATTTGGTGCAATGTCATGAAAATAAAATGGAAAATGATTTCTTGTCATAAGGGACGCAAGCTACTTTGCATGCAGTGTAAGAGGCAAAGCAGAGTATAAGCGTATAACCACAGCGTCTTGAGAAACGTGAAGAGTCGAAAGGGCGAGCGATGGCTTGACACATAACTACGTAGCGGATTACATGAAGAACATTTGCAGACGTGCATGTAGGCGCCACACAAATCTTTTTGCCTAATCTCCAAGCTCAATCATCCTTATTAATTTCCAACAGCACAGTCTTCGAGTATACGAGCAAGTATAACCCCATCCACCTCCCCCAACACCTTGCCTTTTCAGGCTTTAAACCTCTCCATCCCCAGCCCCACTATCATTCAAAAAAATGTAATCTTTTTATCCCCGCCACCGCATCGCTATTCCACCCCCGTCCACCGCCGCGCAAGTACAATAAATCGCAAGACATGCGGATTAAAAGAAGAAAAAAGAGAAAAAAAAGGGAAACGTAAGCGTCCAAGAGAGTTATTAAAACAAAATAGAAAAAAAGGCCCATTGCTGCTACTCGACTCAACTCGACTCGACTCGATCGCCCGAGATGGAGATCTTGAGCAATTTCGGAAACATCTAGCTTCCCAACAAGTCCCTTTTTTTTTGGTTTCGTTTCTCTGATCTTGGTTTTCAAAAAACCCATGTTTCCACCCTCGTGATGCGATTGCTTCATTTTTTTTAAAAAAAATTTCCCCCTTTTTTCCCTTCTGGATCATCCAATACACATCATCAAAAAATGGAGAGTAATGTTCTTTTTTGATGACGATTTTCTTTCTTTTTTGGAATGTCCCACGATAGAATAAGGTAGGGTAGGGTAGGGTAGGATGAGAGGCTGGATTATTTGGGCCGCTGGAGGAGAACGACGGGAGGATCATCATCGATTCGTGGCATTGACTTTTTGCCGCTGCCTCTACCGTTACCACCAGCGCCGCCACCAGCGCCAACACCGCCACCAGCGGGAGCGGGAGGGGAAGCAGCGTTGGCGGAAGGAAAGAGCCCAGAGGTTTGGGACTGTTGACCAGGTTGACCGGGAGGAAGGGGACGGACAAAAGAATGAGGTCGTTGGAGGAGCACGAATTCGTTGTCACGGTTTTTTAACCTTCTACCATGGCCTTTACCACCCCCACCGCCACCGCCTCCCCCACCGCCACCCCTGCCTCTCCCGAACCCATGCCCACCGTGCCCACCGTGTGCACCACGACGACCATGTCCATGTGCGCCTCGACTCCCATCTGAAAGCTCATCAAACAGAGCCAGAGGTGGAGGTGGTCTGTGATGACCAGGATGAGGGTGGGGGTAGTGATGGTGGCCACCCCCGCCTCCGCCGCCGCCGCCGCCACGGGGCATACCGTTCTCGAGATGGTGCGCCATCGATGGGTGGGGGGGAGGAGGCGGGCGCATGTCGGGGTTTGGATGAGGTCTCGTATGCATACCCATCCTCAGTCCCATATCCACGCCTGACTCGGGGGCAAGCGGTGGAGGAGGAGGAGGAGGGTGTGGTGGACGGTGGTGGAGCCCGTTAGTTATAGTAGGGGGTGGACGAGGAGGAGGTCGGGCAAGCAGAGTGGGAGGACGAGGATGATCGCGGGATTTGATTTCCGGTCCAGGTATGACTGGACTGGTAGGCGAAGGAAGATACGAGTCGGGAGATGCTTCCCTTGTAGGCGAAGGTCTTCGAAGCAGGATCTTGACCTCTCGTTCGGGCTCTGGTTCCTTCTTGGCTGCTGCTTGTCTATCCCTTCTCTTCCCGCCGTCCCCTCCCCTCTTTCTTCCTCTTCGCCTTTCGCGCTGTTTTTTCCCTCCCAAACCGGATGCTTCGACCTCGACATCATCATCCCTCAAAACTTGCAATGTAAGATCAAACCTTGCGGCTTCCTGCAGGATGACATGACCCTCCGCCCTGGCCATATAATCCAACCCGTCTTTGGCATCGCCGTCCCTCGCGGAAGGCGTCGGCTCGGCACGGCCCTGTTCGAGCTCGACGAATACAGGCGGGTTTCCGACGTATAATATCGGGCCTTTTTCTCGCTCGTACCCATTGTCTTCAGCATCCCATTCCTTCTCCTCGGCATCCATGATTTTCTTGAAATAGGCGACACAGGAAAAAACAGCTTCTACCCATTTTGGCAAATCTTCTTCACCGTCCATAGGCGGGATGGCGAGTTCGTCTACGATAGAGTCGAGAGAGGCGGTTTCCTTGGCGCGCTGGAGACGCATGCCGCTGCCGCGTTTGTAGTTTGTACCCGACTGGATGGCGAGTGATGGATCAGATGAAAGGACGTCGTGGAAACGGAGGGCGTGTTCAATGTATCGGGCTGCTTGACGGGCTGCAACAGCAGACGCGTTGGATCCCTTCTTCAAAAGATCAAGCGTGCTGATTGCTATATATATATAAAAGAAAAAAACCCCAAGTTGTTAGTATGCATGCCAGTGACTTGACGTCTCCCGAAAATCCGGCGCCAAAAACGGGGGGGGGGGGGGGCAGGGGAAGGGGTAATTTTTTAGAACACACCTTCTGCCGGGATGATCACCTCCCATCCTTTTGCCACCAATCGCTTAACAGCATTTTTAGCCCACATCAAAGCTGAAATGTCGACGACGACGACTCTCCAGTCTTCGGCTTCGTCGTCGTCGTCGATCTCTACGTCGTCCGGTCTACCGAGATCATCATTGGGATCCCTGGGTGCTGCCTGTTGTTGCTGTGGCTGCAACTGGCGGGCATGTGCGTCTGGGCTTGCGGTTGTGTCTTCGCCCTTTGCTTTTGCCCTGGCTTGTGGGGCGGCAGATTTGAAGTGGGTGGCGTTCACCTTGTGCTCAAGCTCTGCGATCTGGTGGTTCAGGTAGGCTGTGGAAAGTGCCTTGTGAAGGGCGGCCTGCCTGGATGCCTGGGCGGCGGAAGGCGTCAGCGGGGGGAGCGGGGGGGGGAGGGGGAGGGGTNNACCATGGCCCGCCCCCTCCGCCCGCTCACACGCGCGCTCTCTCTCAGACACTTTTCATCCGCCCCCGCCCCCGCCTCCTGTAAGTGACCTCCGTGAAGCCCCCCCCCCGCTCACACCACCACAGCCTACCCATTCAACCCCTCCGCCATCCCCCGCCCGTCCACGACCCCCCTCCCCCCCCCTCCCGCCCTCCTGCATCCCAAAAACGGATGGTCGCTCATCACCCACCTCAATAACGCCGCCCCCCCCTCCCCCTGGGCACACCTCTTCGCCCGTCGGAGCAAAGACCGTCTGCCCGCCGGCTCCGTCCTCACCGTCCTCACCTACACCGACGCCGCGAAGAAGAGCGTCTCCCCCTTCAGCGGCGTCCTCATGGGCACCAAGCGCCGCGGCGTCGATACCTCCTTCCGCCTGAGGAATATCGTCAACAAGGCCGGCGTCGAGATGACGTTCAAGCTGAATTCACCGATGATCAAGGAGATACGGGTCGTCAAGCGCGCCGAAAGGGCCAAGGGCCAGCTCAAGGATTTGAAGAGGGCAAAGGTCAACTATCTGAGGGACAGACCTGCCGTTATGGCCGCTATTGCCAGGGCTTTGAAGACGGCCAAGCAGAACGAAGCTGCTGCTGCCGAGTCATGATACGAGCTAGCTAGGGATGCAACTTTTGTTTAGCCGTGTTGCAGTGGATATCCGTCAATTCCTTGTAAGCCGTACATCTCGCTACCCCTGCGCAGCTCAAAAGACTCTACTGTAATTCTCAATTGTCAAAAAAAAAAGGGGGGTATACTAATCCGCCAGCTTTCACAATATATAAAATGAAAAATGAAATAATAAAAAAAGGCTCTGGCACATAATGGAGGTAAATGTATAGGGAAAAAAAAGAGATGTATATGATAAAAAAAAAGGAACAAGGAAAATGAGTAAAAAAAAAGAAAGCTTTCTTTCGACAATCGTTACAAATGAGGTGTTTTTTGCCTAATGCACTGATAAAAAAATAAAATAAAAATCATGGCAGGGGTCGTTGGAAAAATCTCTTGTTCTAAGGTTCGGGATTTGCTTCGTTTTCCAGACTTCGATGATTCTAATTATTTAGAGAAAAAAGGAAAGCGTTAGTTTTGCACTACACGATCACAAGAGATGACCAACCTGGAGATCTCGCATTACACCGGCATCAATGGGCAACACTGATTTTCTCCTCAAATGAGGGGCAGTCCCTCCACCGCCGCTCGGGGTGGGACTTGAAGGCGCCTGTCCTTGTTGTCCCAAGAGTTGCGTTGGCGAGGTTGGCTATGGAGAACGAAAAAACAAAAAGCCGTCAGCCATCAAACCCAATCAGCAATCCGCCAAGAAAAGGCTTACGCTCAAAGACGGAGCTTTATCAACTCCCGGATCCGCCACAGGCACCATCTCCTCCCCGATCGACCTATCCAACGTGAAACTTTCACTTGGATCAAACCCATTTGCAGTCATGTCGACAGAAACGTCCATCATCGGTTCGTCCTCGTATGGTTCAGGGCGGGGTGGTGGGGGTTCTTGTAAGCGTTCGGGAAGCGGTGAAGATGGGTGGGAGGTTTCCCAGTTTTGGATCGCTTGCTCGCGAAGTTGCAGCCATTCGTCATATCGCTCAATAGCACGATCTGATTCACTATTAAAAAGTAAAATGTCAACAATTAGAAAAAGAAGAAGAAAAGATTACTTACGCTTTACGTTGCGCTCTATAATTATTCTGACACTCTTCAAACACTTCCTGATTAATCTCCATAAACAGCTTGAGCGCATTATACACCATGCCATGGATCGTCCTATTCCAATGGGTTTTCGAGTTTTGATACAATGCGGGGAAAACGATGGGGAGGATGATACTGATATGTTCGCCCATGAGGTTGACAATGTACTCATTGTTCCAGTAGTACAATGCGCGTTCCGCCACCTAAAACCAAAAACCAAACACCATTCAGTCAGCTTTCAACCTTTTTGATAATCAAAGCACAGATGAAAAAAAAAAAAAAAAAAACAACAAAAAAGCATACCTGGAAGTGCGCGCTATTGATACACCTCGCCAGCTGCACAAACAGCGGCTGCATAATCTTGATAAACTCATTATGCTCAATCACATCCAAAATCTCCTCCACCTCATTCAAGAACATGACTTCCTTTGGAGAATTAACCTTGGGCCAGTACCTCAGCAGACCCAACACGACTTCTTCTGTGAGAGCAGGATCCTTTTCGAGGAACTGGACGACACAGTATGCGAGTTGGGGGTGATAGAGTGCGAGGGATTTAGCCTTGTGCAAGGGAATGAGAGCGCGAGTAAGAAAGGTCTTGTGTTCCTCTTTAAGCGGGAGAGCGAAACCGTTGATGATCGAGCCGAGGATTTCGAGCAGCTCGGCAATACCGTTATGTCGTTCCGTTTCGTAAACAAACTGGAAAAAGACATGGCTTATCGAGCGGCGGATGAATGCTCGTAGATTCAGGAATTTACCATAGATTCGGTGAAGCGTTGTTTTGAGGAAATCACGCTCGCGAGGATCTTCACTGTCAAACAACTCGAGAAGCTGGAGAACAAAGGACTGGTCGATGTAGCGTTTACCAATGTTAGTGTTGAAGTCGGGACTCTCGACGAATCGGAGGAAGAATTCGTAAACGATTTGAAGATGGGGCCAGGCAAGTTCAAGGACAGGCTCGTCTTCCTCCGGATCAAAAGCGTCGCCTGTCGGGTTGACTTGAGGCGGAATGGATCTAAACAAGTTTGTTGCAAACTGCATTCGAGCATATCAATTAGTGCTGCTAATCGTGTCAAGCTCCAAGCAGACTTACCATGCTAACCACTTCAGGGTAGATGCTTTCCGTGATGACGCCTCTTTGACTCGTAATGTATTCGAGCATCTCGTGAAGCGTCTGTGACTTGATTTGTTTACCCTCTAGATCACTACTGGCATCGTTGAAATCGAAAAGAACTCGACATTGTTGCAGTTTTTGGACAAACAGTTCATTCCTTTGCTCGGGCCTCACATCTTCAGTTTTTGGGGGGGCAAACCAATCAGCCTTTTGCCAACAGACACAAACAAACAGTGCAATCAAAAAAAAAAAAAAGACACTTACCCGCAAAGTTGGGCAGTTTTTCAATCTCGACCTTTTCCGTCACGTAGAACCTGCTACTTCTCTGCTTTCGCGGCGTCTTGCCCACAGCCGGAATCGTATCCTTTGGTCCTCTCAACCTGTTCATCGGTCCGACTTTAGGGGGCGTCGGCTGTCCATCCGCGCCAAGTGATCTTTCGGGAGAACCATATCTTCCATGCGGGCTGTGAGGAATGGGATCCGAAGGCATTTCGGTGTTGATGGGAGGCGCTTGGGGTGCACCCGAGATCACCACAAGCGGGGGAGCTGGAGAGGTTTTATCGTTTATGGGTGAACGGCGCGGAGTGATGGGCGCGCCGCCCTGGAGAGCGGGGGCATCGGGAGCTTGGCGGTTGGGAGAGTTGACAGAAGGGGATGAGGGGCCTGAGGATACGGCCGATTGTTTATGGGCAGGAGGGTTGGGGGACTTTGATTTTTCGCTAGACTTTGTGCGGGAGAGATTCTGTAACGGGAGGAGGAATCAGCGGGGTACACGGGAATTTCCAGGCTGGGATCGTAAAAGGCCGGAAATGGATTTCAGATGTATAGAAATCACGTACCATTGCCTTTTTGAGTCCCTTCATGGTGGTAGCAAATGAACCGAAGTGGTGTTAGAGACAAGAAAGAGGGTGGCTGGGAGATGGGCCGCTGCTCAGGGGCTGTTACGTATGCAGGCGTCGCTGACGGACTCCGGTGGATGTAACAACACGCGACGAGTAGGGAGCGAGGAATGCGAGCTTCAGAGGACGCGGGAGGGGGTGGACTGGGTTGGCGAATGTGGACAAGTTGTTTGGTTGCAGGCGATCCTAGCTCTGGCGTAAGTGGTGGGTGGAATTTTGGGGTGGTGGCTGAGACAGTTGACGCGGGCTGACGGGTGGCGACGGTGGCAAGCGTTAGTCGCGTAGAGGGGACAGTGGCGGGTTAAAAGGGAGCTGGGTAGGAAGGAAGGAAGACAGCACCGGATGGTAGGAAGCAGGGGCGCACAGTAGTTGAGCGGGGAGAGCCACAACTCACCGAACGATGATGATGAGCAAACACACCCAGCGATCCATGTGTGGCGCTCCCTGATCTTTATTTGTTCCCCCACTTGCATAAACCCAACCCTCCGCCAGCCACTCAGCACTCGGCTCTTTCTTTCCGTCGCAAGTCTTCACGAATCCCACCCAGCACGCTGCATCCCACATATACATAACCCATCCGTCTCAAAATGCCCGGATTCCAGGACGTGCGTATTTACATCGAATTGATTCATCGTCACCGCTCGAAAACGACGCATCGCTGACGTCTATACCCACTTTCTATTCGCTCATTCAAACAGGTCATCTACAACACCTTCTTCCGACGAAACTCTGTCTTCGTCGCCACCACCTTCATTACCGCCTTCACCTTCTCCATGGGCTTCGACCTCGCCACCACTGCCTTCTGGGACTCCCACAACCGAGGAGTGAGTCTTTTGGTTTTTTTTTCTCCTACAACAATGGTCTTTGCGAGAGAAGAGCGAAATTATGTCTAGGCATCCCCGTTGCCGGATTGGTTTGTTTGTGATGTACATCAGCTGACGGTCAACCCCGATGATTTGCAGAAGCAATGGAAGGACATCCGACACAAGTACCTCGAGGCTGCTGGCGACGACGAATAGAGTAATTGTCGGGATGTAGAGCAAGAACGAGGGGAGGGAACCGCATGCTTAACGGTCCTGCAGGACTTGCGGGTGCATCAGCAATGCATGGGTATTCTATCAGAATGGCTTTGGTGCGGTTCAGAATGATGATTGTTTGCAAAAGGGTTTTATATGAAAAGGTCGTGTATTTTCAGAGGGAGAGTTGTCAGGGAGAGGGCAGTGGGCGACGTCTCAGTAAGCAGGAAGAGTGCACTGAGAGTGAATACATGGTTTTGCGTTCGGCACTGTACAGTGTATACGTGAAGGATTGCTGGTTGCACAAGAAAGGGGAACTGCAGACGGCAGGGAGATGAAAGAGAGAACCTGGCCAATCAGCGACGTGTTTTTTCTGGCGAGCGGGAATGTCGTACGGATATCGCCGCCGAATCGCCAAGCAAATCAACAATGCGTCATTTTGTTTATTTATCCGCCGCTGCTGTGTCAAACCATGCAATACCGAACCCGCTCTGAGATCTGCGATATAAGTGTCAAGTGTTGCATGGAACGATAAACTCAGTCCAAACAAGCTGTGTTATACATCTTACAACTCACTACTGCATCAGTGACTCCAGCATGAAAGATAAACCCTGTACTCTCACTCTTGAGGACGGAACGTACTACGACCTCACCCAACTTGCCTCTGCCAAAGGGGATTATGTCGCGAATGTTGGAGATATAACTTACATCCTCAATGTTTGCCGCAAAGTAGTGAGCCAAACGTATAGGATAGATGAACCTGAAAATGTTGGGGCATTGATGAGGGATGGCTATGTCGATTTCTCTATGGGGTGAGTCTTTGGGGTCTCGATCACAAGTATTATCTCGCATGTGCGGTTCCGGGCTGATGCATGGGCGGGTAGAGAAGTGAATACAACCTTGACATTGTCGCCCATGACGGATGAGCCCATGATCATCATGACGGATGGATCAATATGCCCTAACAACCCGGGACAAACGGCTTCCACTGCTATACGAGTGAGATGCGCACCGTGTGACTCTGACTTATTTATCACAAGACTGACACATCATTGTCGTAATCCAGTTTATATGTAGTAGTCAGTCCGACTTCTACGTAGATAAACCCATCTTTATCACAAGTCTTCCTCCACAAGGTCCGTGCCAGTTCTATTTCGAGTGGAACACGCCTCTGGCCTGTCGTCCCGGTCGTACCAGACCTACCAATCCCACCAATCCTACCAGTCCCAAAGGAGGATTAGAGACTCACAACTATTATTTTGCTTTTGGAGCTATGTGGGTCATCTACCGTTCCCCTCTTCCCTTTCACAACTGACACAGCGAGTAGCGTTGTCATCGCCATCTTAACATGGTTCGGGGGTCTTACGCTGTATAACCGCTTGTACCTCAAACGCCGCGGCCTTTCCCAATTCCCCTTGCCATCCTTCGATTACCAATCTATCAGCCTTCCACCAAGGAATTCAGCCGAGCACCCAGGACCGAACTGGGACTCCTCGCGACGTCGACCTAGTCGATCAGGAGGTTATCGCCCAGTTCAGACCGAGGGACATGATAGGGAGGAAAGGTTTGCGCCGAGGTTTAGTTTGGACGAAGGTGATTGAAATCACATGGACTCTTCCCAACCGCGCCCTGATCAGGCGCTAATAGTTACAGTTAGGCATGTTATTATAGTATAGTATAGTTACGGTTAATTGGGCATGTTATTATAGTAATAACAGTTAGGCATGTATATACCTCATTGCGGCGCTGGCTGTTTTCCAAATTAATGACGACCAAACGAACGCGCTCACAGTCACTTCCTTCTTCCACCACTGCTTCCATCTTGATCCATCCATCTATCCATATCGCCACTGATTATATACCGCCGGTTAAATGACCTGAGTAACCAGCCACGCATATCACCCTTCGCCTGCTGAGGGAGAAAAGCCGAAGGCACAATGCCTCAGGTGTCTTGATCTGGGCCGCGAAAGAAGTCGCACGAACAGAGCAAGAAAGAAGGCGGAGAAGGCAGCAGCTATCGAGAGGGGAGAGATGGAGGCGCCGTCACTAAGCTTATTTTGCAGTCGCAAAGGAAATCTGCACTCGTGAACACGTTCCGTGCTTCAGTCCACAGTCATATCCACAGTGTTGACCCAGTACTTCGGCATAAG